>NC_050529.1:23130113-23162105 GCF_002922805.2 Oryzias melastigma
GAAGAACACTCTGAACTAGTCGGAGACAGATAGAGGGAGGACATGAAAGAGGAGGGTGCAGATAGAAGTGGGAGGTGCGTCTTTCAAATGCGGCACCTTACATGAAAGAGTGATAATCTCCCCAACAGGCTGAGCGTGCAGTCGCTCTTTGATACGGCGGTGCACGCAGCCCAAGTCACTACACATAAGCAGGTGAATGATAAGTAAAGGGCTGGAGCACTTGAGAAAAAAAAAATGTTTTCTGAAGTCAAGAAGTCATGTTTTAGATAAAGATTTGAGTTTTTCCACCTCTTTGTCATAAACTCTCACTCATCTTTTGATCTATTTGATCAATTCAATTCTGGAAATTATTCAGAATTTCCAAAATGGAATCAGTTTGATTCAGTACAATTTTGAGTTTACACATTTATACACATTTGTTTAGAAATACATTAATAATCTACTTTATGATTTGAATATATATATATTCATCTGATCCAGTTCACATCCTGTAAATGTATCAGTGAAATACTGAGATTGTTAATATCATCCAGTGTTACATAGATTCTCTAAAGGAGAAGTTCTAACTAAAATGTTCAGATCATTAACATTGGAAACATTGTTCTGCTTCTCCAGGAGGACGTTTCAGTTTGGACACTAGGTGGAACTCGTGTTATAGCAGCACAAATATTTCAAGGAGAATAAGATGATAATTTGGAAAAATTGGTGTTTTAGACCATAAATGGTTTAAATATTTCCTTAAAAGAGTTAGAAAAATTCATGCCTGTGACTTTATAAAGATGTTAATTTAGGTCAACCGAGCGTCAGCATTAGCCATCCTATGGGGAATCTTATTATACGTTAGCATCAAGATAGCAGACTTTAGCATTATTCATTAGATCAATCTTTACTTTTGTTGGATCGATGATTGATCTATTAAGCTTGGATCGACTCAAATCGATTAATCGATTTTATGAACCCAGCCCTTATTCAAACTGTTTTTTTTTATTTATGATTCTGCTAAAACCTTTGTCCTTTTCTAGGACATAGTTTCTGCAAAGCAGCAGGAGTTCTTCAGAACAGAGTTGTCTCACCTCTTCCCATCATCCATCTGTTTATGTGCTCTCCTGCTAGCTAACACTCCAAGCTAACATTAGCGGTGCCATAAAAAAATAATAGCAAACAATATTGTAGCTATCCAGTCATACAGCTTTGATCCAGATTCCATTGGATCACTGCACAGGCTTCTTTAAAACTAACTTTTGCTTCATTATCTGGACAAAAACAAACAGAGGTGAACAATCATCATAAAATCACGTTCCTTCGCCGCTGCAGCCGTCTCAGTGGCGTGTTGTTATGTTACCATGAATACATGCCGCATTACATATCAAATAGTCCGCTTTTTTGTGAAAAAGCGATCTAAATCAAAGAAATAACAAGAATAAAGTACTAAAAGAGGGCTGAATATTTATTTAAATTTGAAAGTGACGATGGCATAACGAGGATAATGTCTGACTTTGTGCGTTCATTTCCAATAATGCACACTTTGTCAGGCATTATCCCTTCCTAATATGTCCTCCGTTATGCCACAAGAAGAGGCTAAAAAACATCAAAAACACCGTTTTCATGCGAGTGGGTCTTTAATAAACAGATCAATGACAGCTCCAGACGGTCTGAGAGGACTGTTCAACACCTACAACAAGAAGCGCTCTCAGCTCCTTCACTGGCAGCAGCTCCCACATGGAAGCGTCTGCCAATGCTGTTCACAAACCGTGGCACATATCAAAGACAATAAAGTCTGTGCAAACCCTGAGGAGACTTTTCAGTCTTTGCCCCACATTTTACTCATAAAAAAGGCTCTGCTTTTAGTAGGAAACTGGCTTTGTCTCCTGCTAGTCACCATCAAACCCTCCCAGGGAGCAAAGTTAAAAATGAATCAAGCAGATAAACATTCAATCAAATGTTTATCAGTGTTTACTGTCTTCATCAGGGCGACACCAAAAAAAGCAAAACGATTCTCCTTGATGAAAATCAAAGACATCAAAGCATCCTCTTTCATTTTAAAGTCATTCTCTCCCTGTGAAGCAGAAAGAGTCTATTTTTAATCAAGTTCTGCGTCCCTCGGCTCCCTCTATACACACTAACACATTCATGAGAGATGAAAGGTTATGCTCAGTCATAATGTGAGAAGACGCTGCCGAATGCTAAGCTCATGAGCTGCAGTCTCTTTAACATCTCTATTAGTGTGAGCAAACTCACTACATGGGAAGTGTGCAGGTATAAATTAAATATTAGGGCATTACTTGAGCCTCAGTAGTCATGGAGCAGCAAACCTGCTGATTTGCAATCAGTGGAAACAATCTTCAAAGCAACTCTAGTGGCAGAGCGGAGCCGACGTCTCGTTATCAAATGTCTTATATCATGTCAAAGTCAAGGCCCGGGGGCCGGATCCGGCCCTCTGGGTAATTCTATCCGGCCCTCCAGATCATATTATTTTATTGTTATTAATGACCTGATGTTATCTTGCATTTATTTCTAACTTTTATATATTTTTTTACAAAATATATATTTATGGAGGGTAAAATATTGAAAGTTATTTAAAGTTCAAGTTGAATTATTCTGGAATAATATTCCTGCCTTTTTATTATTCATAATTATGCCAAAACGTTATGGTTTTTAAGATTTTAAAAATTAGCATTCTGTTAGCTTTTTGGATTATTTTGGTATTTACTAAGATTTTTTTAGGTTATTTTGGAGTTTGGCAAATATTTCAGCTGCATGTTAGCTGTTTTAGCTAATTTAGGCTTTTTTCCGCTTTTTTAAGCTATTTGGACGTCTAGGTATTTCTTCATCTTCTTGGTATCCGTTTTGGCTATCCTTGGTTCTTTTGTTTTAGTTTTTTAGGCACATTTGGTATTTAGCTAATATTTTAGCTAGCTTTCAGCTTTAGCGTTTTTAACTATCAGCTTCAGCATTTTCAGCGGCCAAATTTAGCTTACAGCATTCACACTAGCATTATCACAGGTAATGCTATATATCTAGTTCATAATTATGTTAAAAAGTTACGGTTTTAGTTTAAAAATGTAGTTTTAGAGTGTTCAGTAAATGTTTCTAATGTTCGGCCCGCGTCTAAAGGTGTGTTTAGGTCTCTTCAACGATTGAGTTTGACACCCTGCTTTACATGGACTCCTCTGCTATCTATAATGATACATCTCCAGCTTCTGCATTTCCCCCCATCATTTAAAATGTCATTTGGGGCCAATAATTGCATAAATTACACGTGAACAAGGAGCGGGGGATGTTGATTCCAGGAGGACAAAAGGTAGAAGAGAAGAAAGTTATCAAACTGAGTTGAAACGTCTCTCTCCGTAGATACAGTGGACGAGTTGACCCAGATTTGTAACACAATTGTTGTCGAGAGTTTCTGTTTGTGAGATCGCATTGGGGAATTCCCAGAGTTTACCTCTGCCCTGTGTGGAACAGAACAGACGTGTCTTCCTGTTCTCTCATCCTCCCACCGCTCACAGAGTCTTTGCAGCACAAGAACGCACGTTCAAACACACACCTACTCTGCCTCAGTGTTGTGTCACGTTTCTTTGACTAATACTTCATTGTGGGACCAAAAACACGCTAAGTTCAGAAATAAACATATACAATGCAGTTGCTGCCAGCAGGAAGATCTGCACAGAAATGATGGTAACTATATGCTTCCTGTTGGACTCCAAGAGACGGTTTTCGAATCAAAAAGGGCGTGCCAAAACATCAACACTCCAATATATCATGATATTTTCTATGGGTTCTCACCAAGTATCAATCTTTATTTTCGTTTGAAAATTATGTCTGGCAGCTACTTGAACTATTACATTTTAGGCTGTTGTTAACAACAATTTTGCACTGCTATTCGTGTTTTCTTTTTACAGATAATTCTCAAATTCAGATTCAAATAAATTTTATTTATATATCAAATTTACTGTAGAGAAACAGCTCAAAGGGCTGTACGGAAAAAAAAAAATACAAGAAAAACTATACCCCACACATGCAATAACATACAGTAATAAGATAAGCCCCTCATAATAATAAAAACAGAAAGGAACAGATAAAACAGAATACTTGGTGTCATTGCTCGTCAAAGACATAGTATTACTGATTCCAGCAATGTTGCAGTAAAGTGTCGTGAATTTGCTCTTAGTGCTCGTTTAGTTCTGATTTCACTGAAAACGTTGGATCAGTTAACAAAAGTTCTGAAATTTTTGACATTTAAAATTATTAGGTTGTATCAAATTGTAAATTCTGAGTTGGTAAAATTTAATTTGACATAAATTAATATATTAAATGTTAAAAATGACTAAAGTTTTGTAAACTGATCCAACATTTCACTTTTTACAGTGTATGACATTTTTAGACCAAAAACCCCCCAAAACTGTTGCTTTCTAGGACATAGTTTCTGCAGAGCAGCAGAAGTTCCTTAAAAATTCACCTCTGAGTTGTGCACTGTTGACATGGAGTAAGTCCAACTCCACTCCCCATCATCCATCTCTGTACACTCTTACAGCCCCTCACACCCCCAACATAATATTACTGGTGCAACAAAAATGGCAGCAATAACAGAGCAATCCAGTCGTAACGTTTAGATCCAGATTCCAGCTCAGACCAGGAAAACAAAGACGTACATGGATCTATTAGTCTGTAAGTGGATGCATCAGAATGGAGCGGAGCAGAGAGACTGTGGTTGTGTAGTTTTTACTTCCTAATAAAAAAAGTTCATTTGCTCCTGATTCACCACAATAGAATAAAGAAATATCCAGAAATGCAATTTTAAGATGAATTTTCTTAATATATTCCCTTTATTATGAGAAGAATACCAAACCTGGCTTTGCATTGACACACAATTGTAAGGAACAACATGTACTGTATACTGGAAGAAAAACTTCAGATGTGATATACTATGAGATTTTTTTTCCTTGTTGCATTCCTTAGGACAACTTCTTGAGTCTAATCCTTCAGGTGACCAGAAGCCTGACATGTCCAGACTCAGCCTAAGTAAGGCTGTGTGGTGGTGGCAGTATAATGGTATGGCTTTTCCCAAGAGATTTCCCATCTGTTGTTAAACAAAATACCCACATTCAATCTATCTCCTAGAACAAAACACTTCACCAAAAGGAAAGTGTTCAGATTATCTTAAGAATTTAGAAATAAAACTTTGCTAAATATGTATAAAGGAAAGGCTAAATACCATTCATCCTAATCCTTTGTGCATTTATGTATTGCAGTAGGCATTGTATAAAAGTACAGCTAATATGACGTTAGAGAACCTTTGTTGATCAAACTCCTTTTATGAGAGACTTGAAAAACACCAAATCTGGAGCTGATATATCTCAGAGTGAACCAAGACTCTGACCCACACTGAGGGTCAGCTGAAGGCCCGCCATGAGACACAGAGGAACAAAGTGGAGCGCTTCAAACTGCATGAACGGACAGTTTTGGCATCAACCCTCACATGGAGCTGATCCATGTTTGGTTCCTGGATCTCTTCCATGCGTCAGCTTAGCTTAATCGTGTCACGCTGACATGTCTCTGCCAATCACAGTAGCTCACGGCATTCAGTGTCCCCTTCTTCTCCTGACAACCATCTATCTTGGGTGACACACTCTTTTTCTTCTTTCAAACTTACAGGCCTGGTTCCACTCATAAAAGCAGGAGAGAAGTCAAGTACAAAAATACCTCGGTGAATCACGAGGTGAAGTACAACTAATTAATCATACACAACAAAACAATGATCAAAGCTGGAACCAGCAATAAAGCTATGATTGTGCTTCAGTATTACTTTAAACCATCCGTGAGTCACATTTTTCTTAAAACAATCAGCGAGAAAGTGCTCACACTGATGACGCAAGAGAAAATAGAGGATGTGCGTGAATGAAACGAGATTAATGACGAGCAGATTTGTAAGAGACAACGTGTTAAATCTATATTGTCCTCGTATCAAAGAAGTCTTAAAATCCCATCTTTTGATCTATTGTAAAAGAATTTCCAGTGGTCCTTTAATTGTCTTTTTTAGGCAAAACCAAAGAACCTGTGGTGTTTTCTCAGACATAGTTTCTGCAGAGCAACAGAAGTTCATTAGATATTCATCCTCTGAGTTGTGGACAGAACTATATCACAGCTTGGATTCAGATTCCAGACGTTCATGAACCCATTTGTCTGCAACTGGACGCATCAGAATCTTTTCTAACAGCCTTGTTTCGTCTGCTTCAGATTCTCAATGTTTTGAATAAAGAAATACTCAAAAATAATATTTGAATCTTAATGTTTTGTTCTATGTGTCCTTCATCATGAGAAAAAATGCCACAAGAGTATGGAGCTAAATTTGGGCCAAATATTATTGGAAACCCAAATAAAACCACTTGAAAAAAAATATTTTTGGGGAAAAAAATGAAAATTTCCAAAACTTTTTGCTATTCTAAAGTAAGCCCTTAGCTTCAAATGTTCTGATTTTTAGGTTTCAAAATGCAAAATTTCAGCTTCAAAACTTTTTTTGTTTGTTCCAACTCTTTTTTCAGTTTTGAGTCTGAAAATTTCAGCTTAAAAAATTTAAAGACATTTTTTATGCTAGCATGTAACACTATAGTATGGCCTTTTGGCCGGGCTAGAACAGAGTTTTGGACGCGCAGTTTGTACGTGATAAAAAAACTCTGCTTTTACACCCGTCTTGGGACAACTTAAGACTATGATAGTACAGACTAAACAGACTTTCTGACCGTAATTATCAAAGTTCTCAGAGTCAGTGAATGGGAATGAACCCGGTTTTGATTGGTCCTTTATGTTAGGCCCGCCCCAACGCGTTTTGAAACCGCCATTTTTAGATTCCAAACCTAAAAAAAAAGAACATTCGAAGCTGAAAACAATTAAGTTTATTTCAGAACAGCAAGAAGTTTGGGACATTTTGCTTTCTTAATTTTTTTTTTTTTTTTTTTGACAAGCACCAATATTGTTTTCAATTTGTTTTATTTCTTCAAGTAATATTGGCCCCAATTTAGTTCCATACAAGAACATGCTAAAAACACAAATTTAATTGTGGTGAGTATTTACTTTTGGTGTACTGTATGTACTAAATTATCTGCAATGTTTGTTTTTTTATAGTTTTTGTCTTTTTTACAGCACAAAACCAGAAGATAAAAGTAAAAGCATTGTATTAATGCACATTTAAGTTGAATATTTCTGTGTGTGAAACTGCATTTTTTTAAATTCTGTTGGTTTATTGATCAATTAGAAAGGCAATCGCTTTCAACAGAGTTTCACTGTTTACATACTTTCCTCCTCCTGTCATAAAACTCGGCTTAAAGAGTATCAATTAAAAAAAAAGTCTTTGAAATGAAGTGATTAAAAAAGCAGGACAATCTTAATCTACGGTTGAGTACTTGGCGTGTCAAATGCCTGAAGGAATTCTGATAAATGCGTGACTACAACTGGCTGGCCGTTATTGTTGCTCTGCCTCCCTCGGGGAGCCTTTATCGCTCTGGAGAGTGAAAATATGTTCAGTGGAATGGCCTTCGCCAGCTATCAGTTATGGAAAATGGCATGTATGCATTGTGTCTGCAGGCTGCTCGGAAAAATCAATACGGAATTTGAAAAGAAAAGAAAATCGTTACAGTGTGGTTGCAGTTTTTATTTAAACCCAGCCCCGCCTCATGCAGTCAGACCCAACGCTGCTTGGCATTGCACGGTTTATAATTGACCCATTTTTACATGTTTTTTTTTTTTTTTTGGGTGCATCTGATACATCATTTCTGACTCACCTGACTGCAGGATTAGTGTCTTTGCCTTTGGCTTTATTTCTACTCTTCCTCTCCAGTGTGTGTCGACACGGCAGAGAAAACGCCTCGCAGCCCTGAAGTCTACAAGATGTCCATGATGGTAAATCATGTCAGGGAGTGCAGGGGGAGAGGGGAGGCACATGAGGGAGGCCTTGCTGTTTATGCAAACTGATGTGCGGAGAGGAGGGTGCATTTGTGTGTATTGTGGCTGCACAGATAAGAGGTCAAGTCAAGTGTGCTTCCCTGCCAGTCAAATATGTACCACAAAGTATGGCCCAAACCAATTAAACCGGTTTATGCATGCACGCTTGCAGAGCCACCGCACACCACCGGGAGGAGCTCTGAACCTGTGATCATTTGTCAGGCAGGCACCACCTCCTCTTCATCCCTTCTTTCTTGGCAGAGAGTCCCTATCACCTCACCTAATTCTGTCTGCTTCATTTTATCCCACACAAAGCTGACAAATTCATATATATTGTGGAGAAAGTGAATGCACATTTAAAGGGAGAGAAGAGAAAGAAAGAGAGGGGAGCTTGCTCTGGAGCTTCCTGATGTTGCCGCAGATATGCAGGATGATACAAGAGCCAATCACAACAAAGAAAGGAGAATAAATGAGACACCGGACAACACTGAGACTGCGCGATAACCTCATTTGATATCCAGCATTTCTCACAGCCTGCCAGCAAACAATTGTTAGATGTTAATGTGCAGAGAAAGACCAAGGAACATCTTCCATGGATGCAAAATTAACGCAGTGTAAAAGTGGCCCAAACCACACAGCTGTCTGCTTCAACTACCCTCTAAGTGTAAGACGTCACAGTGACGAAGTGCTAGAAGATATCTCTAGTTTAAGCCTTACTCACAACTCCCTTTACGGATGGATTCAGGCTGTCTGTGGGCGTGAAACGGGCAAAACTATACGGAGCATGCACTGTGCATGCCACGCACTGCACAGGAACGCTATGCACTAGGCAGAAAACAGTACGCACTGCACTAAAATTGTGTTTTACAAATGGTACATCTTGCGCAGGAGAATGATACGTAATGTGCACGGAACGCTATGTCTTGCGCAGAGAATGCTATGCACTGTGAAGGGAACGCTACGTAGGGCAGGAAACACTAAGCACTATGCAGAAGAAACACAAGAAACACTACATCTTGCGCAGGAAATGTTACGTCTTGTTCACGGAATGCTAGGCACTGCGAAGGGAACGATAAGCGCTGTGATGGGGAACTCTAAGCACTGACCCACTGACCAGGAAACGCTATGTCTTGCGCAGGAAATGCTAACCACTGCGAAGGGAAGACTGAGCACTATGAAGGGAACGCTACATTCGGTGGAGAGAACGCCATGTACTGCACAAGAAACGCTATGTTTTGCACAGGAACTGATACGTACTGCGCAGGAAACATGACATTCTGCACAGGAAATTATACGCACTGCACAGGAATCGTTATGTCTTGCACAGGAAATGCCTAAGCACTGAGAAGGGAACAATAATCACTGCAAAATGGAGCGGTATAAGAGCTGTGAACAGAATGCTACATCTTGCGCCGACAACGTTAAATACTGCATATGGAATGATTTGCACTGTGAAGAAAATGTTACATAATGTGCAGGGAGCCCGTTGATGCTCTTCAAGTGATACTTTTGTGCTTCTTGAGTTAATTCTGACAGCTAGACAAAGTGTAGTTTTGTCAAGAAGAAGGGACACTGAATGTTTTGCTGCACATGGATGTAACATTTGTGCGCTGTCAGGAAGGAGCCAGTACTCTCACCATACTAACAACTAGAAAGAAGCATAAGGACATTGTATAACAGGATCACAAGTGTGTGTAACTCACATTATTCTTACAAATATTTCACACTACACTTAACAAACGCACAATAATTGTACGTTCCATTTCAATCACGTCCCTTGACGTAGCCGTATGAGGTGTAAAAGAACCGCAAGATGACCCTGTGGAAAACTTAAACAACCTGTAGCACCCAGACGTGCACAGTGAAAAAGGTAAAAGGGCATCAGTTAGGCACAGGGTTGTGGTTTTTCTTTTGGTTTTAGTATGATTGCTTCATTTCAGAGTAAATTTGTCTGCAAACTTCAAATAAATCCCTTGTTCAATGACGAGAAGATATGATTAGGGGTCAGGGGGTATTTAACTTTGCCTCCAACATCAGGATGTTATTAAAAAAATAGTGTACCACAATACATGTACCTCCCACAAACACTTTCAAACTGAGCATCAGACAAGTAGCATAAGTGCAGCTAAAAACATCTTCCCTGGATGACAGATGCCCACTTCAGCCGCAGAGAAATATTAAGAAGGGGGGAGCAAAGTCCACGGGTCATCGTGCACACTCGTGCAGTGAGACTCGTGGTCGATAGACTGAAGCACAGAGTTAACAATCTTGTACTGCGGCGAGTGGGGGTGCGTGTGAAGGTTAGCGAGTTCCGATGGATTCGTTTGAGAAGAGCCAACATGGCACCCAGGAGATGAGCAAACCTTCTCATCTGAAGGAACTGAAGTCTGCAGGGTCACAGTAGCAGAGGGCTGACCCACGCACTAAACTTACAATTTTAGATGATCAGGTGATGCTCTGTGGCAGATTGTTTAGGCTAACCACGCCCTATTTCCTCCAGAGGGGTCCATCAGTGCACTTCATTGGTACTGGTGTGAGGTCTGTCAGTCAGACATTACCGTGGACACTGACGAGCACTACAAAGTGAGGTAAATGTGCATGTGTCTGACAAGTTTTCATTCCATCTCGTGTCAAAATACACAAGTCTACATGAAGAATTTGACAGATCAGATCAATACCCAACAAAAACATGGAGTGATGTTCATCTTTGTTGAGTCTTTCTCAATGTTTTTTTTAAACTTTTTTGATACTAATGAGAAACTGAGTGCAAGTTTGGGATCAAAAATATCCCTTTGCAAGCTTTTCCTTTTATATTTACATTTTCTAAGCTCCATTCTGCTCTTTTTAGACATTTTTTCTCCTCTTTAAGATTTAAATCCACACGTTTCTGACCTGCTGTTTACCAGCAGTGAACAAAGGACCAGAGGAGTCAGTGTTAATAATCCTTTGCGGCCTCTTTGGGGATATTTTGCTGTAAATTAAGACAACTCTAACATTCGTGCTGCATTTTCCATAAATTAAAATGATCAATTGGGGATTCAGGCTCTTCTGTGTTTTAATGGGGATAACCTGCACAACATGATGTGCATTGTTAACTCGGGGTGTTTTTTATGGACCGAGTATCTCTAGTAAATTAATTTTCCCAGCAGAGTGCATGGGACGTTTGTGCCCAGAGAGAGCAGAAGAGAGAGAGGGATTTTTGCTTTAGTGCGCATGTTTGTGCACATGTTCTCTAAAAATCATTACAGTGCAGTTGGTGGTAGGTGGATCAGCTTGTGTTGTAAATCTTTAAAATCTTGTCAGCTTCCCAAACTCATTAAGCTAGTCTCTCTCTGCTGATCACACACGGCTCTGCAGAATGTTTGACCCCAACGGTGTGTGTGAGTGTTTGCAGGAGAAAGTCTGTTTCATGTGAGTGTGATGATACGGCCTCAGCCTGCTGTTCATGTATCAGTGCATCACAGCAGAGAACAGCTTAGTCACAACTGCCCTTACGGGTGGATACGGGCTGTTTGTCTGCGGGCGATAAATAGGCCAACCTATACGGGACATGTATGTATTCTGCCGGAATATTTAAGCTGTAGACCGTAGAGAAGGGGCGCCAAACTGAATCGCACAAGGGCCAAAAATCCAAAACACACCTTAGGACGCGGGCCGAACAGGATAAACATTTATTGAACACTCTAAAACTACATTTTTAAAACTTAAAAAAACTGAACTTTTTAACATAAATATGAACTAGATATATAGCATTACCTGCAATAATGCTAGTGTGAATGCTGAAAGATGAATTTGGCCGCTGAAGATGATAGTGCTGATAGCTGAAGATGCTGAAATTGATAGCCAGCTAAAATCTTAGCTAAATGGCAAATTAGCCTAAAAAACAAAAAAAGCCAAAACAGCTAGCATGTAGCTGAAATTTTAGCTAAATTCTTAGCAAACGCCAAAATAGTCCAAAAAGCTAGCAAAATGCCAATTTTTTTATTTTTAAAATCGTGACTTTTAACATAATTCTGAATAATAAAAAGGAAGGAATATTATTCCAGATCAAATCATCTTAAACCTTAAATAACTTTCATTATTTTACTCTCTATAAAAATATATTACACACAGATGGCAATGGTACATTCCATTTTCATGATGTCCCTTATGGTGGCCTGATAATGGGAACTGCAAAGTTTACCTGTCCAGATACCCCTCCAACGGCCCGGACAACCCAAGAACCTGCAGCACCCGTACAGGTCAACCTCTCTACAGGTGCATGTGGCTACGGCTTTAGCTAATTATTGAGAGTTCTATGAAACATTTGTTTTATCAAAAAAATCATATTTGGATTATAAAATAATAAATAACAAAAAATGAAGCCTCTCCCTTTCCCACACTGAGATGCCAAGACTATACCTGTTTTAGGTCTCTTTATTTTGTGGTTAACAAAAAAAAAAAACAGTAGAAGAACACTCCACAAAAGATTTTTTGTCTGTTGTTTTATTTATTAGTGCTTCTCAAACGACTTCATTCCATCTCATGCACCAGCCTCCATCCCTTTAGTTCCCCAAAACCTCTGAACAAACAGATTGATAGACAGAATTCAGGGCCGACAAGAATCTGCACATGATGCGTTCACTGATCTCCGGACATTAGTGAACCCAAACAGCCACTCAGTCCATTATAATGCTTTTGTCATTTTCATATAATCCACGGCAAAACAAATTTTCAGAAAAAATGTTGACACTATTTAATCCATAAATTATACATGGATCAGTTGTGATGTTTGACATTTTCTCTGACGTTTTTTGCTTTGCTGTTGATGTCAAGAGGTCAGTGAACGCACCATGCAGAAACGCCCTTGGTTCTGTCAATCAACCTGTATGTTCAGAGGTTTGGGGGAAATAAAGGGAGGGTGCATGAGACGGAATTAAGACGTTTAGAAAGTATAGATCCACTGATAAATAAAAAATAGACAACTTTTGTGGGGTGTTTTGTCTCAGTGTTTTTGTTGTTAACCACACAATAAAGAGACTGAAATCAGGTAAAGTCTCTGTGTCTTCGTTATAACAAGAAAATGAACTAGTGGATCTAGTTATAACGACAAAACGATAAAAGGCCATTTTTGGCTTCCCTAATTTAGCTTAATTTTGTTTTTATTTTATGAATTGGATAGTGTTCAACGGGGGCTGTCGTAAAATGATTAATGAATAAAGTTTGATTAACTCACTTTGATGATTTTGTGGCTCATGTATCGCCGATTCCTCCTCATGAACTGGCCCCATAAATAACCACTTAGCGCTTGAAGGAATCCCTCCTGTGTGTGCGGTGAATGTGTTCGTCTGCTTTTCTCCCCCGAACTTCCTGATCATGTTTGGTCACACACTGGATAGCTGATTCACCATCTTTGTGTGAAGGCATTCAGATGAGACCTTTTTTTTATTTTTTCTGCATCTTGAACTACTTGCGATTCTTGTTATTAGTACTGACAAGCCATTCATTCCAATTACTATTGCCAAAAAAAAGTGAAGTAGTAAGCAAGGCAAGTGTAAGTGAAATTGATTGTATCTCACTACTGGTATCTGGACCTGCCAACTGATGACTTGGTTCATCCTGAGGGTCCAGTATGCAGAGAGCACACAGTGTGCACTCTTTTCCTCTGCTGTGCATGTGTGCAGGTGGAACAGGCCATTATAGATAAAAGCACAGGATTCCTCACAGATCATGCACCAGTTCACTCCCATAAACAAAGACGTTTGTGTGGATCGAGCTCTTTTGTCTTCCATTAAAGGGTTGTAACGATTTCTGTGATTATTTGTTCTGAAAGACTTTAAGTGCAGTGTCTCATTTGATGAATTAGGGTGCTCTGGATTTGAGTAGCTATAGTCTTTGCATACATTAGTGAGCAGTGTCTTGTAATGAGGCAACAGAATCAATGATTAAAACAGATTAAATGGGAATAATGGTCTTTGATTTAGCAGTAATACTGAATGAACACTAATTTTGTGAATGCTTAGTAAACATTCACACTTTAGTGATTCTCCTGCTCCTTTCTGTACGTTTCTCTGTACGTAAAAACTCAATCACACTTACAGCAATTTCAGTAATCTTGGTATCAAGACGTTCAGCTTGTTTGGGTCATTACTGCTTGTATTTTTGGTATTCATAAACTTTATAGTTTTTGAAATATTGAACAAAATATGTCCCATAGGAAATGAATAAGAAAGTCTTCAAATTTAGCAACAAGCCTGTAACTATATTTTTATACTTTTATAGTAATTAAAAAAAAATGGCAATAAGTTGCTATATTAGCATTGTGCTATCTTATTAGGGTAACTTGGCATTTACAAACTTTTTTTATGCTATTTTGGAGTTTAGCTGATATTTTAGCAACTTGCTAACATTTTTGGCTTATTTGTTATCTACTGTAGATTGTAGGCTAATCTAGAGTTTAGCTTCTATGCACACTTTCTTACTTTTGCAGTTAATTTCCCATTTACTGATCATTACGTATTTTTTTTCCGTTGGTATTTGCACAATTAGCTTCTATGTTAGCAACAGGCTAACCTGTTTGGCTAATTCGTCATCTACTGCATTTTTTTAGGCTAATTTAGAGTTTAGCTTCTATTTTAGCAACATGCTAATGTTTTGGCTAATTTGTTACCAACTGAGTTTTTTTTAGGCTTATTTAGAGTTTAACTAATATTTTAGCAACAGGCTAAACATTTTTGACTAATTTTGTTTACTGGGGAATTTTAGGCTAATTTGGAATTAACTACTATTTAAGCAATGAGCTAGCTTCTTTTTTGGCTAATTTGGCATCTACTGAGATTTTTTGGGCTTATTTGGAGTTTAGCACATATTTTTGCTAAATTAGCATGTATTAAGGATTTTTTTAGCAATTTTACAAAAAAATAAGGTAATTTAGATTAACTTAAGCATAGCTATTCAACAAAATTTCCAGTCTTTTAGCAATGTTAACATTTTGCAAATAGCTTTTGCAGTTTCAGTAAATCTCTTCATCAGTTAAAGTAAATTTCGTCACCATTTTCAGCAAAAAGCTCCAGTATCTTAAGCGACTACTTTCATCAAAAAGCACTCACACTAGCATTATCACAGGGAATGCAACTTTTCTAGTTGATTCTCTCTTAAACGTTCATGTTTTTAAGCTGTGTTGGTGTTTGTGATATGATGGTGAAATGTTAAAGTCGTGGTGTGAAGGGTCTTCTTGGGGATCTGCAACCTAGAGAAGTAAACATGAACGAGAAGGTAAAAAGGCACAAATTATAGTAGGAGACTGAAGAAAAGGTGTCTCGAGTGCTAAAAGAAAAGGTAAACGTGCAGGTTAAACAAACACCGTCCCAGCTCGACATTCAGGAGTTCTTACCTGGCGCAGGTTGCGGGTCACACGCACGTCATGCCAGGCGTTGTCATTGAACTTGCCATTGACCGGCTCCACGAGGGCCTCAAACGCCCCCGAGCCCAGATTGATGACAAGCCAGACGGCGCCGCTCTTCAGGGAGAGGTTGACGTAGTCGGCGGACTTGCCCGTGTGCAGCATCAGGCCGTTGCGTTGCAGCGTCCGGAAGGACAGCGTGATTTCGTCGGTGCTGCTCTGGATGGGGGTCATGGACAGATCGTAGCAAAAGAACTCGTTTCCCTTGAAGGTGGCGACTGACTCTTCCTTACCTGGTGGCAGACGAGAGGAAATGTGTCAGTTATCTCATATCTCCTGTTAGGAAACCATTCGACATCATGGTGACAAAAGTCTGAAACAGCTGCTTCAAATGAAGCTAATCAAGTTTGGTGGATAAATAATTCATCGTGGAGCTTTCACCTGTTAAAACATGTTTAGACTGAACCAACACAGTGAACAGACACGCTGTCTATTGGGCCAATAAAACAGCAGGACGTTTGAGGTAAAAATGAGGGTTACATTTTTATACGTCTGAGTTACGGCGCCACAAATCCACTCAAAGAGCAGCTGGAAAGGGGCCAAAAAAACAAAAGTGTTGACAACTTTGCTAATGCCTGCCAGTGTGCAGAAAACAGCCAGCGTCTTTTCCAGTGCATTAGGCTTCCCTCACAAAGCACCAGTCAAAACAGCCACTGTGAACAATGGACACATGTCAGACATCAGCCTAACAGCAGTCTGGGATGCTGTGAGCATCTGTCAAGGACTGAACACACACCTGATCTGTCAAATCAGAGGAAAACTCTCACGGCAGTCACAACTCAATCATGCAGCTGTAAATAGGGATTGTCAATACAAAAAAAAAGTAAAAAAGAGACAGTTTTTCTGAATGCTATGGTTTGGTTTTATTACAAATCTAATAAATCATTTGGCCAAAAATTGATGATGTATTTATGTATTAATGTATAATTTGGAAAACTATGTTTTAGAGTGAATAAAAAATAGTAATGAAATTAAGACAACACGAATAACCAATGTCCTCTGCAGCCACTCTGATCTGCTGCCTTACTTCCATGAATTGTGACATAAAGTGACACTTGACTTCCTGTGCTCATGCCCCCCCCCCAACTGCTTTTCCAGGAAAGCCAGACTGAAGACTTAACTCCAGGTAATGAGGTTTGGGTTCAAAGTGGACACAGTGAGGTCAACACTGTCAAGAGGAGCTGGTCAGATCTAGTTTAGGCTGAAGGCTCACTGTGGCGGTGAGACCGGAGTGCATTTCCTGCCAGGTGTGGTCTGCCTCCAGATTCAAAGCTCATTTATAAGCAAAGACGTGTTAAAGTCAAGGCCCGGGGGCCGGATCCGGCCCTCCAGGTAATTCTATCCGGTCCTCCAGATCATTTTATTTTATTGTTATTGATGACCTGATGTTATCTTGTTCTTATTTCTAACTTGTATAATTTTGACAAAATATATTTTTATGGAGAGTAAAATATTGAAAGTTATTTAAGCTTTAATTTGATTTATTCTGGAATAATATTCCTGCCTTTTTATTATTCAGAATTATGTTAAAAAGTTACAGTTTTAAAATTTAAAAAACCGTCATTCTGCAGCTTTTTGGACTATTTTCATTTACTAAGATTTTTAGGCTGTTTTGCAGTTTAGGTAATATTTCAGCTACATGCTAACTGTTTTTTTTTTATTTATCATGATTAATCAACTTTTTTTTTAGTTACAGTATTTGCCAGCCACTTATTATCTGAAAGTAATAACTTTATGAAATCACACATAAAATGTACATTTGAGACGTTTTTTTTTAACCTTTGAAATTTAGGGTCTAAAACTTAGTTTTGTCTACTTTTGAATTTACTTTGTAGTTTCAATTTGAAAGACTACCTGCTTGCTGATTTTGTATCGTTTTAATCAGCATAAGCTCTCTTATGTGAAACTCTCTTTATTTTGTCCTTTCTCTGTGTTATATTCACACACTAGACATAAAATCATACATAAAAACTGAACATTCCATCTGAAAAAATGGGATTCATATTGCTGTGGAAACTCCAAACATGTTTAACAAACTGTTTTTACAACATAAAAGGAAAGATTTTGTTGTGATACTATAAAAATAACAAGTATAAAATTTGTCAACAAACTAATCAACATGTTTTTGAATTAAAATACCAAAAACATATTTTTTAGCCTTTTCTTATTTTCTCATGCCTTTTTTTTTATTTTTGTGAAGTTTGATCCAGCTGGATTTCCCATCGGCTTGATTGGAATACACAGGTGGGGGCGTGTCTGTCCATTCTGAACTGTTCGCCTCCCGCAACGTCGGTGGGCGGGACTTCTGCAGAGAACCGCGGAGTTTCCGCAATTTTTAGTCAACGCCAGTACTTGTTATTGTGGAAAATTAAAATTCATGTTGGTCCCCATACCAAAATAGAATAATATTCGGTTTCCTCTTTGTTGGATTTCTAATAGCAGACAGCTCAGTTTGGCTTCGCCCCCCCATAGCAGGTGTACTCCTGCTGCTCAGCATTACAGCCGTCAAATTGATGTTAATACTTTGACTTATTTATTAAAATAAAAGATTGCTTTTGTCCAAAAACTACAAATAAATGTCATATTATCACTTTCATTTAATAAAAACAGAATATAAAAGAAGTTTAAGTTTATTTTAGATAAAGTTTTACTACGCTGATCTCACAGCTGCACATCAGGAGGCTTGAGAGCATTAGAACATATTAACAAACTAATTATGTTCTTATCCCGTCAACTTTTGCAGCCTTAGATTTTTTTTTAATCAAAAGTATTCAAAATCACAAGTTGGACATTATTTTGTAGAATTTCTGCAACCAAAACAAGAATATATCCAGACTTGTGGACTTACTTTGTTAAAACTAAAATAATGCTGAAGATCTAAGACGGTGAGAATACTAACTTGGCAGCAAACACAACATTTGAAATGGGGGCCTGCACGAATATATCCAGAAAAACACTGGAAAGGTGAGGGGCAGCAGCACCCAGACAGAGGCGTCTCCTCAAAGCAGCACTTTGGCTCACATCAGAATTCAGAGCGATCTCGGCTGAAGTGTGAATTATAAAACAGCATTAAAGGAACGAGGCGGCGAGACGGAGTGGAGAAATGACACACAAAAGCAAATCCCCCCAGTGCAGCGTCTTGGCGGGGCCTGCCTTGCTGATGCAGGGAGAACAAAGGCAAAGCAAATGGACCACAGCAGCCATTTTCAATTATGTACAAAGTTGGACCCCCTCCCGCAGCATGGGCTGTTAGCAGTAAGCAACAAACAGCTTGTGATTGCTTCTATGAGCTCAGTAAGACGGAGACACGTGCGGCGAAGAGGCGGCGCACATAAAACTTTCTTATGTTTATGTCTTTTTAATGAACACGAGGCTGAGAGGAGACGATAAAGCCAAGAGGAAGACGGAGCAAAGACACGGGACAAAGTCATCACAAAGCCAAAACGCCGCCTCGGAATATTCTGTTAGGGCTAACTGAAGCATGTTTACTCCAATGCACTGCTGGGTTATTAAAACATGACATCAATCTCACCGACTCCGGCTTGATTAAGTCATTTCTGGTGCTCCTAGTTTCATAAGGAGCAGTCAAATCCACAAAAACAATATCTCTATTCTTCCTGTGAACGTCTGTATGTATGCACACGCTTTTCCAGTCCTTGCTGGGTGTTAACCCGTCTGATAACATGCGAGCACACACAGAGGTATTCATCTGTCACACAGAACAAGTCTTTCATGAAGTGCAGGAGGAGACCCTTTAAACCCGGGAAAGACGAGACATGAGAATGTGTCATATTTAAGCTAACAGCGACTCGGAAAACATGTCTCACTTGAAGTGTAGCCACCTGTGAACGCATCTATTAACAATTCAAAGATGGTGTTGGGATTTTTCTGACGTGGAGATGAGCTACTTGTTTACAAAAGATACAATTTAAAGTAAATTAAAATTATGAAAGCCTCACGTTGATTTACTGTCATTTATTTAATTGTTGACACGATGATTCCAGTAGATTTTGAAGGAGAAAAGCGGCGTATGCCGCTTTTCTCCTTCAAAATCTACTGGAATTATCATGATAACTGTTGAAAAGTTACAGTATATTAACCCCTTAACACCTGAATTTATTCCAAGCTATGAAAAAATATATTGACTTATATTTTTGCTTTTAAGTAAATGCTACATTTAGGTAATTTTATAGCTAATTTGGTTTGTCGCATATTTGAGACAACAGGCATTAAAGGGTTAAAAGTATTGTATTTAAGTGTAGTATATGAAAATATATGAAGGAAAAATTAACTTATGTGACTAAAGAGTCAACGGCGTACCATATGGAGCTAAATTACGGCTAATATTATTTGAAATCCAAAATAATACAATCTCCAAAAAATAGTGGTGTTTGGCCAAAAAAATGTCAAAAGTCCAATTTTTTTTGCGATTCTAAAACAAACTTGAAAAAAGAGTTGAAAGTGAAAAAAGATCTGAAGCTGAAAAAAAAAGTTTGAAATGGAAAATTTGAGTTTTTAAACCTAAAAATCGAACATCTGAATCTGAAAATCATTACGTTTATTTTAGAACAGCCAAAAGTTTTGGACATTTTACTTTTTTTTGTCCAAACACCAAAATTGTTTTTTAATTTGTTTTATTTGGGTTCCAAATAATATTGGCCCCAATTTAGCTCCATAGAACTGCAGAACTGTTCAAGTCTGCATAATACAAAGATACAAGAACGCTGAAGAGCAGGAGCCACAGCGTACTCCCAGTGGAAGAGAGCATGAGCTGTTAAAAGAGCTTGTTGGAGGGAAAACATACATTTAGATCTGTAGTCAGTTTACTCTATTTTAAATCCATGCTCCCTATTTGAGTTGTCACTTTGTGTTTCCTCTGTTTACTTGTACTGTGGCTTCTGCAGTTCCTGGTATTTTTACTGGAGCTGAAACTAAGAAAAGACATGTCGTTGAGCACATTTTAACGATACAACAATGACTTCATACAAGGGTTGGATCATCATGTGAGGTCTGTAAAACTATTTGTTTTAAATGGATGTGGTGTTTGAACATTTGTTGTATTTCTAGCATTTTAAGATTTCAGAGTTGAACTGTTTGGTTTTATTTTTTCCATCAAAATTAAAGCATGCTTTTCTTATGAGGTTAGTAACCAAAATACAGCACATTTTTGCTCCTGTCCCGGCCCTTCGGTCCCATTTTGGAACCCTTTGTGGCTCACAATCCAAAAAGTTTGCCCTGACATCATACATCCATCAATCAGTTGGGGCAATTTTGGAATTATCTGCAGGAAGAAAAACAAACAAACAAAACAGATTTGATTGATTTTTGGAGTAAGAAATTATAATTTCTTTATACAAAAGAAAAACACATTTGTTTATTGTTAAAATACCAATTTTGTAAAAAGTGTTTTTAATATCCGAACAAGATTAAAATTAGTGAAAAATTGCATCAAATTTTGAACTTTTGAAAAAAAAAAGTCAAAATCAAATCAATTCAGCCCCAACGTCATACATCTGTGAATCTATTCTCTTTTGTGGCAATTTTGGAATTATCTTCAGGCAAAAAAGCAAAACATATGTAGTTGATTAAGTAAGAAATTATCGTTTCTTTATACAAAAAAAAAACCTAACAAAGAAAAAAAGACACCTTTGCTTATTTTAAAATATCAATTCTGTAAAAAGTGTTTTTTTTTTATTTCCAAACAAGCTTAAATTTGGTGTTTGGGATGAGTGAGCTACAAAGGCAGAAAACTTGGTCAAAATCATGAATGCAGGATGTTATCAGAAGATTCTGGAGGAAAACTGTCACTCTTCAGCTCTGAGGCACTTGGACAGTCCAACGACAATGATCCAAAACACAAGACCAAGTCCACCTGCCATTGGTTAATAACAGATAAGGTTGTGGAGTGACCTTCTCAGTCTTCTGACCTTAATAGTATTGAGTCAGTCTGGTGAGATCTCAAATGGACAGCTCAAGCAAGAATTTAAAGAGGCCATGCCATGAAAACCTACTTTTGGAGCTTTTAACTGTTCATTCCTCACCATAAAGAATCTCAAAGCAGTATTTTGATCCATTCATGCATTAATAATCTTAAAACTGCACTCTTAAGACCAGCCCCTCACATACCCACGAAAAAGAGCGGGTCCTCACGTGATGATGTCACAGAGTAAGACTGCCCCTTTCAGGGAGTCTGCTCCGCCCCCAGGCTAATAAAAACACTTTTCTCCACAAAGCTAGCAGCTTGGGCTAGTGGTGATCAGCTAACTTTTTGAGTACACGCTGCAGCCAAGCTAGTTATCTCGCTAAAACCGAGCTCGCCACAGCGGAGCTCGCTAGCTGGCCACAGAGGGGCTGGCTGGTTCACTAAAACGGAGCTAGTTAGCTTGCCAAAGTGGAGCTCGCTAGCACACCATGCTATCCACCGGGAGGCTGGCTATCAAAGCGACCTAACCCATTGAGGGCTCACTTAAGTCAATGTGGGCAAACACCAGAGAAACTGCAGACAAACCCATTTGGGGTCCATATTTTCTACCCACTTTTAAACCATATGGGTCCACTTGGCTTTGCTGGCTGGGGCGTTACCAACCTGGACCTTTAGCCACTTCTGTCACAATCCTACCAGCAGCACTAAGGACTCTGCTGCAGTCACTGGAGCCGGCAGATTGTCCTCTGCACTCCCTGGCCTGCATTGTGTTTGATGGGGCTTCATTTCTGGCGGTAAAAGGGAAGTGTGAAGGAGAGAGGAAATAATTCCCACCCAAGTGTTGTATGCTAACCCATCCAGAGCCCACACAGCCTTCACAATGTCACAGCTTTGCTCGAGAGCAGCTAACAGCGTCCTGAAACGTGAAGACGCTGCTTTTCCGAGACCAGGATCTGTGGGTCATGAATGCAAAAACACGTTAACACATTCGGTGCTTGCAGAAAATGCACTTTTTGGGTAATCTTTGGTTATTGCAATTACACCAGTGTGGTGCAGCATGTGTTATTAAATTGGATTCATCTCAGAAAAAGAGCAGGTTTAATAAGATGAGCTGCATGAGTAGCTCTATCTGAACGTGCGGCGCATTAGTCAACGCATAATGAACCTTAACACACTGATTTTTGGCTCACTGGATTGCACACTGGGAGTGATTAGGTAAATTTAGTGGAATTGAAATAAGGAGGGAACACAAAAAGATTGAACGGTGTGTGTGTGTGCAAAGGCAGCTAAAATGTAGATGACCACATGCTGACAAATCCGCTCGTCACATCACATTTCCTCAGTGCTCTCGCGCACACCCACATGTGCATATACAGTCACCCTCTATTAGCTTTCGATGAGTGCCATCCACCCTGCAGAGAGAGTATCTGAGAGATTTGGAGAAATGATTCAAAGGCAAGATGAGAGGGAGCAGTGGGAAATGTAAGCAGCCTTTGAAAGCTTAGGCACTGCTTCATGAATCAAACAGGCCTGCTGGGTCCACAGACAGTGGCTACATTTCCATGCTAGCTTTAAGGCACAGGGAAACGCTTGTTTTCTTATTAAACATTTGGCTAGTTTTAGAACTTGCTCAAAAGCTCGAGCTGGAAAAAAAAAAGTATCAAACTGACACACATGAATCTACAGCCCAAAGGCAGAGGGAAGGGATTCATCCTAATATAGCTGCACATTCAGAGCGCCTTAAGGTGAATCTGACTGCTGCAAAGGACTTAAGCAAACACAAGAAAGAAAGACAATCACTTGGAAAGCAGCAGTAACGATCTACGACACGGTATGAGAAGCTGGTTAAAGTTCCATTATTTGAGGGTAGAACCTTCAAATGAGCGATATCTGCACTCCCATCATCTTTGATCTGTTTTCAAAGCGTTCCCAGTAGTCTTGTAATTATGATTATGCTGTTTTTAGCCAAAATCAATAAACACAGTCTCGGCCCAACTCGTCACATACTGATGTTTGGTTAGGGCCCTTCCGTGTGACTTTTTAACATTTTGGGTGTCCCCAACTCCTCTTTTTACGTGTTGGCTGTGTGTAAAATCAAGGATCTACACTCCTTTGGATGCAGTACCAGATGCATCACCCAATGCGAATTAGTCCTGGAGACAGGTCCAGTACTGGTACCCTAACCTTAACCCGGTAGTGGTTGGCGTATGGTATAGCGTCTGATACAGCATCTGGTTTCCAGTCTGGTTCAGCTCAGGTACTCCATCTGACCCGGTTTAGGGTTTGGGTACGGTACAGGGTCTGGGTAGGGGGTTAGGCACCGATCGGGTTTTGTTTGGTTCCTGCGCCAAAGCCGTTCTTTGGTTTCGGTTCAGTGGTTCGGTGTTTTGAGATGTTGTCATTTTTTGACATGCTAGCTATTTATAGTAAATCAGAGCTCCCCATCCTCTTTCGCTGCAAACCAGTAGTCCGCCCCCTCTTGGGCCGCAATTTGGTGGCCGCCCCTCTCTGCTGAAGTCCAGGAGGTTGGCTGAAGCCAGAAAAATAAAGTATATTTTTACTTGTTCTCTGTAAAATAAAATGCCAAAAATGTCATTACTTACTTTTTCTCTGACTTTATTTTTTATCACAAATGAGAAACATTTTTTTTAAGAGCACAACAGTTTCAAGTTTCTTAGTAAGAAAACACATTTTTGCACAAAACTCAGCAAAAAAAAAAACAAACAAATAAAAAAGATAGAAGACAAATGGCACGATATACAGTTATCGTCATATCGCCCAAGACTCCCAGCTACTGGACAAAGGGTTCACCCTAAACAGGTCAACACTCTGTTGAAGAACCACACACTCACATGCACACATGCACTCTTAGGGACAATTTAGAGACGCTGACCGACCCATGAAGCACGTTTTGAAGACTGTAGAAGGGAGCTGGAGTGCCGGGAAAAAGCCCCACACGTAAACTCTACACGGAAAGTTCCCAGTTGGGATTCAAACCAGGACCTTCCTGCTGTGAGGTGAGAGTGCTAACCACTACACCACCATGCAATCCATATTTCCTAAACTAACTACACAATATCACAACACTTATACATGCATGCATGTGTAATAAATGTGGTTTTGAATTTCTCTCCTTCTCATCACCTCCTGAGCCTGGAGGGTTTCTGTTGAAATAAACATGCATTCATTTGGTATAATTACAATGATTAAAATGCTATGAATTTGACAGAGTTCAAGTCAAAACATGTCTTTATCTCATTTCCAGGAGTATGCAGCAGTTGAAGACATTCTGCTTATTTTATGCAGTAGTTTTTCATTTTTGATGAGTCATTCATCATCAAACTACGACCTTAACCTGTGACCATCGCCCCATGCACTTTGTTTCACTACAACTGGCACCCACGGAGAGCATTGATCCTCAGATTAATGGTAATCCTGTGATGTCGGGGTTATAATTTGTATTCTTGGCAGCTCATTTACGGAGAGTCAGAGTTCTTTGTTGCTCCGGTCATCCCTCCCTCTGCTCTTGTTAAGAAAGAGGTAATACAGAACGTCACTCAGATGCACCTTTGACTGTACCAGATGCTGCCAGGAGATCTACACCATCAGAACTGACTGAACTATGAGCTGACCTGATGAATGAGAACAGAAAAGGCTTTCTGTTCCTTAGCCACTGCAAATACGCTACATTTAAGCCAGAGCCGGAGGCCTTCACTACACAAGGGATACATTAAATCCTTTTGCATGTATTAATTTCAAACTTAAAAAAAACAGCAGAATTTTATTTAAAAAAATACACAAAACAAAGCATTTATACATAAAAAGTATACATAAACACAGTTTTCTGGGAGCAGTGTGTAGCGCTTCACTTACAAGATTCAACAATTTTTCCTGAAGACTAATAAAACTAGTAAACATTCTCCCTCCCAACTCGTCATATATGGTTGGTATGGTTCAGGACCCCTCCGTGTCGCTTTATGACTTTTCTGGTGTCCTTAACTCGACAATTCTTGACGTGATGGCTGTTCATTTTTTGACGTGCTAGGGGTTACTTTTAAATCACGGGTCCCCAACCCTCAGGACGCAGTACTGGATGTGGTACCGGATATGGAAACAGAAGCAGTACCGGACCTGGTAACGGACACGGTACTGGACGTGAAAATGGAAACGGCCGCAGAGATGGACGCGGTAACGCACGTGGTAACAGATGCTGTAACTGACGTGGAACAGGTACCAGGTTAGGGTTAAAGTACCAAGTTAGGGTTAGGGTACCATTAGGTCCGCATCCCAGAACTAGTCTGGAACCAGTCCGCTTCCAGACAGTTAGGGAGGCCTGATTAGTGTCTGTGGCCCAGTGTCAAGCGGCCCTCGGACCCTCACAAGTTCGCGGCTCGAAGGTTGGGAGCCCCTCATTAGCATATGTGTTTTTTTTCTCTGTCTGTGGACCTGAGCCAAGCAACCCTTGGGCCGTTGCCGGTTTGTGGACCGGATTGGGGACCCCTGATATAATGGGAGCAACGAGTACCGTGGGAACGAATGTGGAAACGGACACGGAACAGGTACCAGGCTAGGGTTATGGTACCAGTAGGTCCGCGTCCCAGAACTGGTATGGTACCAGTCTGCTTCCTGACAGTTGATGACCCCTGATTAGTGTCTGTGGCCCAGTACCAAGCGGCTCGCGGGCTATCACCGGTTTACGCCCAAGGAAATATTAGCTAAACTCCAAAATAGCCTAAAAAAAATCTTAGCAAATGCCAAAATAGTCCAAAAAGCTAGTAGAATGCCAATTTTTAAAACTTTAAAACTGTAACTTTTAAACATAATTATGAATAATAAAAAGGCAGGAATATTATTCCAGAATAATTCAACTTAAACCTTAAATAAGTTTCAATATTTTACTCTCCATTAAAATATATTTTATCAAAATTAAACAAATTAGAAATGAGCAAAAGATAACATCGGGTCATTAATAACAATAAAATAAAATGATCTGGAGGGCCAGATAGAATTACCCAGAGGGCCGGATCTGGGCCCCTGGAGCGTGACCTCTGTCTAAGATGATCAGGACATCTAAAGTATTTTTAAAAAAACAAAATACCCAACTTCAGCTGCTATACTTTTGTCTTGATTTATTCTCTTTTTTTTCATCTTTTTTTAAATTTACTAGTCTGAAGGATGCTGTTGGAAAATTAGTTGACTCCTGGATTACTTACAACTATGCTGCCACCGTCAGATGTTTTGTTTTCCATCAGTTTGTGGTTTTTCCAACTAAAATCTTCACCCAAAATATCTGCTGCTCTTTGAGGCATAACCATCTCCAGCACCCCCGGAAACAAAACTGAAGCACAATTCAATAAGCAATAAAGAATCAGGACTTGAACTTAACAGTCCCTCGAGTCTTTGCAGGATACGGCTCTGTGCCGTAACTTTAATTTTCCTTCAGGGATCAATAGAGTGCGCTGGGATTGAATTATCCGGTTCCCTCTTGGTTTGCTTGAATAGGTTTACCTTGAAAAGCGGGTGACAGAAGGTGGAGCTCTGTACATCACACACTGGAGGGAACCGCGCTGCACTTTCCTGCACTCTTGTCTTTCACCTCTCTGATCTTAGCTATCTTTCAAGTGTTCTGCGTCTGCTGTACTGTTTCTACTGTACGTGGGTTCAAACAGAGGCTGAACAGAAATCTGCTATATGGTGCCAGTCCAACATTTGTAGGCAGCTTCTGCATTTGCTTAAACCTTTATTCACATCTGATAGTGCTGATGAAGGTTATTGTCCTGTTAAATAAAAAAAAATATGAGAGTAATCTCTTCTTTTCTAAACTATTTTGACATTTAAAAATAAAGAAAAAACACATTTGTAGCACGATAAACTAATTTAAAGAAATTTCTGTTCAAATACACATCAGCAAACAGATAAGATAAAAAAGCTTTATCTATAAGAAAAGAATTTACTGTAGAATGATAAGACATTGACAAGCTTAACCAGAAATGTCAGTAATGCTCAAAATAAAGCCCTTAAGTGAAATAATAAACGCACATTAGATGAGAGGAAATCTTTCTCAAAGCCCAAGATCAATAATCCACCTGACATTTAGCATTGATTCCTATAATTATCAGCTCTGAGAGTTTAAAGGCGAGACAACAAACAGAATGGAACAGCTTAAATGGGATTTATCCCTCCTGTGTGTTAGAAACCTTTTAGCTTCATGCTAACCTTTTGCTCTCAGAGGCTGGTCAATGGGATGCAGAGACATGAATCAACACAAATATCAAGAAGTTAGATTGAAGTAGGTACGATAACTGCACTCAATAGTACATTGGAGGAGAGATGCTTATCCTCTTTAAAGTCAAAAAGACAAGAGCTTAATGGGATAAAAGTGTCCAGATAAAACAAAAAATCACCCTAAAGATCAAAAGGTGAAATAAAAAAATAAATCTGAAACTAGAAAAGTTGCATTACCTGCAATAATGTGAAGGATTTTGCTGAAAGTAGTCTCTGAAGATGCTGAAGCTTTTTGCTAAAAATGGTGAAGCAATTTACTTTATTCCTAAAGGGTTTTGAAAAAATGCAAAAGCTATTTGCATAATTTTAAATTTTCTAAAAGACTTGAAATTTCATTAAAGACCTATGAAAGAGAGCTGATGTTGACCTACATTTCTGAAAAAAATGTAGTAAAATTGCCAAAAAATCCTTAACCACAAAAAAAAAAAAAATAGTGTTGCTTAAATATGAGCTAAACTCCAAATTAGCTCAAAAACGTTAGTTGATGCCAAATTAGCCAAAAAAGCTAGCACATTATCTATTTAGCTAGCTAAACTCCAAAATAGCCTCAAATTCCTCAGCAAACTAAATTAGTCATAAATGTTAGCCTGTTGCTAAAATAGAAGCTAAACTCTAAATTAGCCTAAAAAACTTCAGTAGATAATAAATTAGCCAAAGATGTTAGCATGTTGCTAAAAAGTTAGCTGAATCCTAAATTAGCATAAGAAACCTCAGTAAATGACAAATTACCCAAATATAACAGCTCAGTTTTATTGAAAGGAGCAGAAGATGTAAAGCACTGACACAATAAACAGATATTTATATATAATGTCTGAGTCTCAACTGTACGACTGTCGGCGGCGGGAAACTGCTCAAACCTGTACAGAGGAGACAGGAAGAGCGCAGGAAATTTTTAAAAAGTAGACCAATCGGTGCACCCGTACAGAGGAAATGTTTATTCACTTTTTAAAATATTTTTTGGACATGCTGTAAGTGACAGGTTGTACACTTAAGGTGTATTCTGACTTGTAAAATAATTTGTTCCGGTTCAAGTCCGCTTCATATGTTTCAGATCGACCTTCCGTTTTAATCTGTATTCAGACTGGGGTCTACCAGGCATTTCCGTTCTGGATCAAACTTGTAAACAAAACCATGTGACTAAAGATCTCTTTACTCATTGGCCTGCAGTTACAGGGGCGGGTCAAATAAAAAGAGAAAGATGGAGGCGCTGCAGTTTGCAAATACTTGTCAAGATTGTTCACATATTCCAACGTTTTTTTTTCGCTGGTCAGTTTTGGTACTTTGTTACAGCTGAGGCATCCCACAAGGCAGTTTTCGGGGACACTACGCCTATGAGGTACGGTGCCGTAGAAAAAATGTGCATGAACATTTTCTCGCTCTGGGTTCAACCTAAAAATGTGCGGTTCACCTGTGTAAAGGTTTCACCATTTTCCCCCACAGACAGCGCGTATCCACCCATAAGGGCAGCTAAGACTAAGGCTGTAAGATGGTCGAACAAGGCTCAAGGGAAAACCTCTGCTCCCCTTAAGGTACGGTCACTCTTTTCTACGACCCTCTACGGCCATGGCGACCAAAACCCTACAGGACCTCAGCGCTTCGTGTCCAGGCAACAAATCTAAATCAGAGAAAGAAAAAAAAATATTAATCTCAAGCAAATCTCTGAAAGATGATTTATTCCTTTTCTAAACTCGTCTCTTCTGAGTTAGCTAGAGCCATGGGAGCCAGAGGAGCTGATGCTCTGTAGAGCACATGCAGAACAAGCGTCAGACACAATCCATGCAGAACTTGTTTGAGTTAAATTACAGAAATGAAAGTCTCACTTTAGCACTTTTCCTTTGCCTCATGTTTCTTCCACTGGAAGATTAAGAGATAGCAAGAGAGGAAATGCTGCTACAAGAAAGGCTGCACCAGAACGAGGGAGGACACGGCTCCTAATAAGCTGCTGCTGTTGAATCCATAATGGCCATCTCCTTTTTTTGTTCCAACATCTGCTGAGTGACACCAGGTCCTGAAACACTAATGATAAGCTTTTCACAAAGTTGCCCCGTGTGGTAACAGATTTACAGCAGTGCTGGACTCCATCTATGAAGCAAAGCTACAGACTGCCAAGTCTAAAGTCATTTCATACAATAATAATCTAGATTTGCTTGAATTTAAATGTCTGTTTTACATTTATTTCCACAGCTCAACGGTTTACGACTTACTGCAGGAATGAGTCTAGAAATAAAAGGGATTAGAAACTCTATAGAAAAATCTACCAAAGAGAAATGCATTTATTATCTTCAGTAATAATCACAGAACCTAACTTCATGTTTGCATAACATTTCAGCAGTTCCACGAAGAAGCTGCTGTTGACTCCATGTGTGTAATACATGAGTGTGAGCAGCTTGTGTGTGTGTGCAGCTATATGAGCTCAGCCTGCAGCCAGGCTGTGTTGTTAGACCAGAGTAATCACTCTGAAATGTTACCAGCCCATTGGGATTTTACCAATCCCAGTTATCATTCTCCCCCAGGTTGTTGCACAACTTTATTCTGGGTGGTCAAACTCATCCAAGCCTACTGGCTAAATGGATTTCCCATAAAAATAAACTTGATCAAACTAAAAACACCAAAAGCCAATAAATACCTGTCCCTTTTTTATCCCATTCACAAAAACAGACTGTTAAAAAAGTGAATGAAAACACAACAGCTAGCTAGTAAATCTGTTTAAAGACCCACTCCGATGAAAATGTATTTTTGGTGTTTTCTCACAGTAGAGGACCTATAAAGAAGAATATATGATTAAAACTGCATTTCAGAGTATTCCTTAATTCAAATTTCGTTGAAGCAGAAAACTAGATGCTAGAAAAGCTCAAATGAAATGGACGTGCCAAAGTCTCTCTTCTCCACTCCACGCTCGCTCGTACACATCTAGATCCATGTAAATCTTCATTTTCCTCGTCTGAGCTGGGCTCTGGCTCAAAACGGTACAACGATATTTCTCATCAGTATTTTAGTGCTGCTAATGCTAGCTCGCGCGCAAACAGAGCTCCCCAAAAATGGGGAGGTGCAGGGGGCCGGGTTGCTTCAAGCCAACAGTCCCGCCCACAACCCAGAATCGTATTTCTACTGAGCTGATGCTGCTGGGCATAAAATATCTTGAAAAAAAGGACAAAGACTGTGCCAAAACCTTAATATTCATAATTAAAAGATTTGTGGAAACAATTTAACACAAGAAAAAAAAATAGTTGGAGTACATTTATCAAAAACTTCTGATAGCAAATACATTAAAGTCTCTGACTATTTCTTTTATTTTAAAATGTTCCCAGTAGTGTTTTAATTATAATTATGAAGTTTTTAATCAAAATCCCACAACCTAAATGTTTTAAAAAGCCATTTTCCATGTTGATCTGAATCTCCTCTGAGGGGGCGTGGCACAGAGTAAGCGCCCCCCCCTTCCCAACATCCATCTGTTTACACTCCTCTCCTGCTAGCTCACAGCCCCTCACACCCCCAACCCAGCATTGGTGAGCTCACCTGAAAGCTTTATTCAACAGTATTTCTCCGTCTGCTCCTGATTCACAACAACTTCTTTAAATAAATACTCAGGAATGTAATTTTTAAACTTAATTTTCCTTTTTAAGCCTCTATTATCAGAAAACTGTAACAAAAACGTGATAAAAACCCAAAATCAAACATCATTAGAGTGGGTCTTTAAAGGATGTAATGTTCTGCTTTGTGTTGGTTCAGAAACATTACAATAAATGTCTTTTCAGTGACGTTTGAACTCCGACAGCATCCAAATGTGGAATAAAGCAACTTTTACAAAAACTCCAACTTGAGCACATGCAAGACACAAAGTTGTTCTTAATCAAAAATGAGTTGTGTTGTTAGTTGACGCTACAGTGGCTATTGACACTGAACTAGCAGTGTGGGTGATAGGCTGTTTGTCTAATAACCAAGGCTGCATTTCAATTTCACAACTCACTGAGCATCCTGCTTAGCCACACAAGAATGATATGACAGCAAGCTTAGCGAGAGGCTTTATTTGTGCGCCGCGGCTCAGGATGACAATAACAAGAAAACACACGCATTACCCTCACGGTCCACGCCAACCTTGAAACAGGTTGAACACTGCCAGACTTTAAGACGAACGCTCTTACCTTTAAAGACGCAGAACTGAGAGGAAGGGAACGGGGGGAAAAGTATCTACCCCCTGCTAGGTCCCATGAGGGCCCCATTATATTAGTCAAGCTTGAAAGTGACTTTCGCTTCGTGCTCCTCCCTTCAGGCCAAGCCTGTGTGATACATGCAGACAGCGCTCTATGCCTGGTCTAATTAAACACTAATTCATTGCCTCCCTCTGCTCCTGCCCCGGGATCTCTTCCTGTCTGTCTTATAACTCTAAGGAAGTTTGTTTTTCAGACTT
>NC_050529.1:23162169-23163847 GCF_002922805.2 Oryzias melastigma
ATGTTACATAAAAGTAAAAGAAAAAACTCCAAATAGAAACAAAGAAACACTCATTTAGAGGAGTGAAATCAAAGGTAAAAATAAAAGCCTCCAGCCTGAACAAAGTTGTAGGAAACAAATGAAACCGCTGTGTAAACCAGAATAGAGAGGCCATTCTTTCTGTGACTCAGCATGCTCTTTCTTTGTGTAATTGTTCCCTCTCGTCCGTCTTTTCCCTTTCAGCCTTTCTTCCAGCCAGTGGTCATCAACTGCCCTGGGTTTAAGGACACTCACAGTCCAAAGGCAGTGAGTTAATTAGACATTAGGCCTCGTCTTTGTCACTAATTCTCTCTTCCCTTCCAACTATCTCCAGGCTTAAAGGACTAGTGCTGCTTCAGTGAAACCACACCAACACTGATGCAGTGACTAGACATGTGGGTGGCTCATTGTGCGTGCTGAATTATTTTATGTGTGTGTGTGGATGGATGAATAATTTTTTACTTCAAAGGAATTTCAAGGTTCATCAGCAGCTTTCATATACAGCACAATAAGGACGACTAACGACAATACAAGAGGAACAACGGCAAAAAGCTTGACAAAATAAATGGAGCAGTTTTGCACAAATTACCTACTGCACAACCAGCTGCTCTATCAACTTTTCCCCGATAAACATCCAGTTCACACCAGACGCGTATTTTTCTGTGACACTTGTGCTCTGTTGGGGTTATTTAGAGCTTTTTTTAACATCATCAGACACCCAGAAATTACACACCCCGCTACGTAATGAACCCACTACATTGATCTGTGTTTCTCTCAGTGTCTGTTTAGATACAAAAATGATGATTGCATTTGTCAATAGCGGTATTTTAAGCAAAAAAATTAGTAATACTTTGAAAATTGACTGGATTTTCTCGTCTGTCTTGGCGTAACTTCCTGCCATGAGTGACAAAGTTAACTTGTGGCTCGCACAAAAAAAAAAGCCCGACGTGGATGCACAAGACCCCGGAGCTTTGCTTCTGGTGTGAACTACACCAGTGATCAAGGGTGTCAAATGCAGTCACACAAGGGGCCAAAATTTAAAACACACCTTAGGTCGAAGGCCGAACAGGTTAAACATTTATTGAACGCTCTAAAACAAATTTTTTGAAACAGTAACTTTTTAACATGAACTAGATGCATATAGCATTACATACAATAATGCTAATGTGAATGCTGTAAGCTGAATGTGGCTGCTGAAGATCCTAGTGCTGATAGCTGAAGATGATGAAATTAATAGCTAAAAACGCTGAAACTGATAGCTGAAAAGGTTGAAGCTGATAGCCAGCTAAAATAATAGCTAAATGTCAAATTAGCCTAAAAAACTAAAAAAACAAACAAAAAGAAAACAACTGGTTAGCCAAAACAGATAACATGTAGCTGATAAAAATGGCTACACTTTAAAATAGCCTAAAAAACAAACAAAAAAAAGCCTAAATTAGCAAAACAGCTAGCATGTAGCTGAAATATTAGCGAAACTCCAAAATAGCCTAAAAAATCTAAGTAAATGTCAAAATAGTTCACAAAGCTAGCAGAATGACAATTTTTAAAACTTTAAATCCATAACTTTTTTGACATAATTATGAATAATAAAAAGAAAAGGGTAGGGATGACTAAAATAGCCAGTGATGGGTTTGAATGCTGGGGGGCTTTGTCTGGGCGG
>NC_050529.1:23163987-23183722 GCF_002922805.2 Oryzias melastigma
GTACAGAGGAGGAGTGTGTGAGTGTGTTTGTGTGGTATTTTTTATGATTTCCTTAGCTAACTTTGACATACATCAAATTAACTGAAGCATCAACAGAACCTGAACATATATTTAGCATGGGTTTAAATTAGTGTTTAAAATAATTTCTGGTTTATGGACATCCAAAGTGTCCAGCAAGTCCCTGTATTAGTTTGCTTTTCCTAGTATTTCAGGATGGGAATGTTAAGCATTATTGTGCCATCCACTCAGCCCTATGTTGATAAGACAAGCTGCATCAGAAAGTTGTTAAAAACATAGAACATGTCAACATTGTCGGTACCAGACGACTCACAGCGTTTCATAAACTCCTGCTTTACTGGGCATCAGAAGGATATTCATTTAGTGACAGTTTTCTGGTTTGATGCCAGAGGTCAGATGAGCATCAAGACACACTTTTTAAGTGACAGAGAGGCAGCACTAACTCAAATAAGCACTTAATAAAACTGAAGTACAGAAAGAACCACCTGTGAGCAAACGGCACATTGAAGCTTGAAGCAGATGGGCTCAGCAGCTGAGCAACAGACTCGGTGCCACTCTTGTCAATTAGAAACAGGAAAGTGAGGCTGCAGTTCATGCTGGCCAAGCAAAATCAGATCACTCAACAGATCAAAAAAGGAAAAAAGATTCTGATGACTTAAATTCCACAACTTCACAATAAAGAGCCAATAGAAATGCAAAAATGTGACTTCACATTTCAATTTCAATACTGGATAAATAGCAAAATCATTAACAAATGACAAAAACAAACAAAGATTCTAAAAATGTGATAAATAAAAGACAAAAAAAATGATAGATGTCAATAGAGGAAGTCTAAGGAAATGACATGTGTTGCACATAATACGGTATTACACATGCTACAGTAACAGTTATGTTTATTAGCAAGTGATCAAATGTCACCTACTAATTATTGCTCACATCTAACTGCTGGTGTACACATGCATGAATGCCCCATCCACTTTGTTGGATCATTTCTTCAACAAGCTAAGGTTAAAGAAATGCTGTGACTTGAGACCAAGTAATTACAGCTCTCCATGATCTGAGAGAAACGTGTGTTGTAGTCTGATATTGGAGTGATACAGTTGTTTTTAATTCATTTACCGCTGCATATATGTATAGTAACATTTAAAAGCAGGTTTGTCCAGCAACTGGAGTGATTTTCTAATAGTTTGTATTTGAACATTTCTCCTTTACCACAAAAAAGGGGAAAAATATTGACAAATAGATTTTTTTAGAAAAGAAAAAAGTAAAAATACTACAAGAAAAGCTCTGGTGGTAACAGGTCTACTGAGGGCCAGGAGAGTCCGCCCCTCCGCAACAGTCTTTTGTTATGAATTCAAAAAAATTATTAAAAAAAACTATTTTCAAGCAATACTCCCATGTTCTTTGATAAATGTTTTACAAAGAATAATTATGTGTTTTTGATGAGTATGGACCACTGAAAGGGGGAGTTCTCCGTATTTGCAGATTTGGCATATTCGCGGATGCCTCCGGTCCCTAACCCTAGCTAAAATAAGGAGGGAATATCATATTTCTTCTTGTTTGTTTGTGGTCATGAAGGATTTGTGCAAACATGTTTGTGTTTTACATAAAGCAGGTAAGGGGTGTCCAGTGTTTCCCCCACGGTGCCAAACTCGCCTGTCCATGCCAGGGATTTATCCTAGACTCAATGCAATCCAAGCTCTATCAACCAATCCACTTGTAAAAGACTGCTTCATGTATGATAGGGGGAATTATGCAAAAAAGAGAAACATTTACATATAAAATTGGGCTTTTCTTCATCAAATACTTCCCAAAGTTTCTCTTCCATTCAAGCTGTCCAAATCAATAATACAGAGGAGACATTTCTATCTCTGATTTCTCTCCCCTTTATCTTTTCTCAAGCCTCTCACTAGTATTGCCTGTCATTCATATTTCATTAATATTTTAGTGCTGAGAATCCCGATGTAACTGCCTCTCAGCCTGCCCTCTCCTCCGCGCCTTTTATTGCACACACAGCACAAAATGATTCAAAAGAGCTCTGACACCAATAATTAAAGTCTTATTGAAATTAGCATTGACTGGCCATCTTGTTGCTGCCGCGTGCCAACAAAGATTCTCTTTCTGCTTTGATTGCTGAAGCCGTCTCTTCATTACTACTTTCAACTCTGCTTCTGTGATGTGTTCACTCACAGCTTTTAGCACAAAACCAGTTCTCAAATATTTTGAAATATTAAAAGGTTCGCACGTCAGCCACTAAAGAAAAAATTCACACCTAAAAAGGCCCACTGAGGTTTCTTTAAATACAAACTGAGCTGTTCTGTACATTTTAGGCATGCATTATGTAGTGCTGATAGTGAATTAGGAGTATAAATGTACATCAAAGAAGGGAACGATGTCATCGGGCATGACATTGCCCACATCTCACCCACTCATCCGCCCACCTGCTTTCTTTTTGGATCAAATGTTCCTTCACATGCTCTCCTTTTCTCACCGTTGCCAGCATCTATCAATACTTCCCTCTTTCCAGATTGGCATGCATTCCAAACTATGAGTCTAAGTCTCTTCTCGTCTTTGCACATCATCCCACTATGTTTCGATTCCATCACAGCTGGTCCCCTTGGCATTCCTGCAAGCTCTCCTCTGCACCACTCACTTCACTCGTCCAGTCTGTTCTTCCTGTTGTCGAAAAGCCGCTCTCTCCTTCCTCCGCCAGCTGTTAGAAACATAGCTATGCTTTGCGGGCTGCCATTCGATTTTCCTCTTTTTGGCAGCAACAGTAGCTGCTCTGCCAGCTGACATTTTGTCTTTTTTATCTTTCTCTGAATTGTCTCTCTTGCTTCATGAGTTTTGCTGGACATGCATCATCAAATCACCATCCGTACTGCATAGATCGGTCTGCATGCTCTCCATCACTGGCCTTAAAAAATGTATAACAACATTAATTGTTAAGTAAGTAAATTAGAAACCAGGAGTTTGTAAAAAAAAAAAAGGGTTGAAGATCATAGTATTAAGGATTTGAAGTGTCTGTATTCATGAAATTACCTTTTCCTGAAACTGCCAAAAAAGTTAATAAATACAGTCGTGATAGAAGAAAAAAATACAACATTAGCCGAACAGATCTTATTTTATTATTATTATTATTATTATTATTAAGTTTTAACCCTGCTAAAAAATGTGTTTAATATTTTTCCCATTTTTAAAAATATATATGGTCTTAATAGATGCAACCTAAATATTTTTACTTTATTCCACTTAAAAAGCAAATGATTTTTTTCACATTTTTGTCTTATTAAAACAGCTTTTAATGTAATAAATGTTGTAATTTGTAATGTATTATTATTTAGAACACTTAAATGAAAGTCAAGCTTGTTAAGCTTATAAAAACCTACATACGATTTAATCTGACTTTCTTATATATATATATATATATATATATATATATATATATATATATATATATATATATATATATATATATATATATATATATATATATATGCTCTGTATTGATATGAAACAAAGAATATGATTAAAAAACGATTTAAAAATCAAATTTTCCATATCTGCAAATCCTGACAACCTCCGATCCAGCTAAACTGATGTCAGTGTTTATAAAGAAGATTCCCTTCAAAGTTGAAAGTAAACACTGAGAACGTCAGAACAATCATCACAAAAACGCGTCCGCCTTCAGACCTCAATCTAAAATGAGTGCCAGCTACTTGACAGGGTTTTTGTGTCAGATTGAAGGATCGATTTTCCTCGGACAATAGGCACACTTGACGCATTAAACTTGCAAACACATGCACTGAGACATATTTAGCTGTCAACTGCTGAGTGTAATTTCACTCCCATGAGTGTGGTGCTATTATTTAGTGGGTGACTTGAGCAGAAATGTCATGGCAGATGAATCTCTCTAAGTGAGGAGGAAAGTAATAACTTGGACATTTCCCTGACAGGAAGTAAAGTGACGTCAAATTTGTGGTACAACAAATTGCATTTATGTCAGTTTGTGGTCAGTGAAGGGAAATCTAATAAGATGTGGAGAAATTCTAAAAACATCAATAAAAAATGTTTTACCCTTTTCATTTTGGGTTACATTTTATATATTTCTTTGACAAGGTTGACTGATGGTATTTAACGTTTGAATAAAATATTAATTATATGGTTGAGCGTCTAAGTCTCAGGAAATGAAATTATGTTTGTGACTATAAGGGATAAGTAGTAAGCACAAGTAATGTCAAGTAAAACATTTACTAAAAGAAATATAAATATATGCTAAAGTGAAAAGGAAACAGCAACAGAATTGATGTCAATGAAAGGCTATATAAAAATATTTGGAAGGATTTACAGGATTTTCATTTATGGTGGGGGATAAACTCTAAAAATAATCCACAAAGTGTAATTCTAGATGTTTTAAAGCTGAAAAGTCCTCAATACACCCTTTATACACTTTTCTTTCTTTTTTAAGCTCTTAAAGTTCAAACATCCATAGAAAAATAAGTCCAGTTTTATCGAACTAAAACAAGGATCTGATCAAGATGCATATTTTAATTTGACAAAAACCTATATTTACAGGAGACAAAAGATTGATAGATTGATTGACAAGGTCTACAGCCAATCAGGTTGCAGAACAGAGAGCGGGGTGAGAAAAAAAATGTAGTTACTCTAAAAATATGCAGAACTCCGAAAGGTGACTGTAATATAGCTAGGAAATACTGAACTACATTTTCCAAAAACCTTTAAAAAAAACAAACAAACGAAAAAAAAAAAAAAAAAAAAAGAAAAACAACAACATTGCATCTTATAATCCAGAGCACTTTATATTTATTCATTCTGGTTGTGCTGACTGATGTACAGTAATGAATATGAGGGATACACAGCACTCTGTCAGAATGTGAGTCTGGTGTTTTGAGTTAAAAACAAGGTTGGGTGTTAGTGTGAATAAGCTAAAGCGGCTAACATGTAGCGGCTGTCAGACTGTTCTTTTTATATATTGCTAACAAAGTTTGAAGTTAGGCAAAGTAACGTTTGTTTTAGTGGTATCAGTTTCTTTTGTTTTTGCATTACAAACAAGGTTGGGAGTTACTGGTATTGTGATCGTGTTAACTCAACGCCTCTAACACAGCTAACATACAAACTGGTTACTATGAATGCAGATAAAGCCTGACTTGACGATTTATCGGTAACTTTTTTGTCCCGCTAAATGCACCTTACATACTGTGACCACAGTATATACTGTAGTATGATACGGTCCAAAATATGTCATTCTTTGAGAGTCCGCCTTATGATCCGGTGCCACCGATAGTGTGGAAAATACTGTATATGAATATGTATCATAAATATTAAAACTCCTTTAATCAATCTTTACTTTTTAACAAAAATATTTTTCCATGACTTCTTTTGAATTAGAACTTTAAAGGTATCATTTCATCAATTTCCTTTTACACAGTAAACTACAGATTTTGTATATGTGTCAGTAATTGATGGACGTCAAGTTTTCAACCGTGTTCTTCACATTCTTGACTGGAAAAAGCACGTCTAAGGGAAAGTCCTAGATACTCCCATCATCAATCTCTATATCATTTGTAAACAAAAGTCAGCACCCGCCAAGAGGCTTAAAAACACAGTTGTTACAAATCGTGAAATTAAGTAAATTGACATTAATCACTTCATTGTCTAGATTTAAACACACCACTAAATATCCCCCAGCGTCGCTCCTCAGCCATCTGGTCATTTCCCACAGCTTCACACGCCCGCCTCATGTCCGTGTTCCTCACATGTCTGAGAGTTTTTGCCAGGCTGACCTGCTTTTTTCCACAAAGTAGAGCGATACACAGATTTCAGATAGTAGATAACACTTTTATGGCAGTCATGGCTGTGTCTGACCAAAAACATCTTTAGAGATCTGAAGGTAATAAGATGGAGGCATAAAATGGTTCTTTAAAATCTATGAGTTCAGAACTCTATAAAGATTACAATAAATAAGATATGTTAATTCAGTATAATTAAGCTTAAATTGGTGAGAAAAGATGGTAGTGGTGCTGTAGTTCAATAAATACTGTTTCTTTTTATGTTGAAGCTGAAGTATTTTACACTTTTGTTTGAGGGTTTGGGTTAATGACTGACAGGAGTTTTTACATCATCTTGATGTTTGGTTTTCAGCCATTCTATCAAGTCTCTGTTAAGTTTCCTGAACCATTATTCTGTTTTTTGTATTTGCAATTTACCCTTTTACCAAGCTAACAGAAGGATGTTCTAAAAACTGGTGTGCACAGGTGTTCAGGGCTGATCTTCAGCTTGCAAAGGTCACTGGCTTTTACAAACACAAACCCCTGTAGAGACCTGTTTTCAGCCGTCTCTATTCATGCTTGGGTTTTCTCCAGACATGACAAGACATTAAGACTAAAACAACCTTTGGTTTTTGGTTCATTGGTTTTGGTTACAGCTTTGTGAGTTTCAGTCAATCTTCTTCTCTTTTTTGCACAGAATGTGATTTTTTTTCCCCCTAAAGGTTTTGTTATTTCTGAAATTTATATTTATTCTGACTGAAAAAAGGTTCTGTCCACATTTTGAAAGAAACAATCTATGGTCTAATTTTGGGATTACAGCAAATTTTGCAGACTTGGATGTATTCAGACTGAAAATTAGTTCCAGACTATCGGGGGAACAAACTCTGGCCCACTCGTGTTTATCTCTGTGTCCACTCCACCCTAAAGGAGCCATTTGGTCCAGTTTTTTACTGACCAAAATCCAATAAGAGCTGCAGAGTCCCATCCAATCATTTAAAAAATACACCCTATTTATGTTTTTGTTGCTATAAAGCCATTCATTTAGAAAGTGTAGCATTCAAATGTTTACAAGTGTTATATTGTCAAATAATTTTTAATTCATTTCAATTTTGACAGCAGCACATTCATGTTCCTTTCAAAACAAAATACACCCGGTGTCAAACAAGTTCCCCCCGCTGCAGCCGATTATGCAAGAAAGCCCCGTCAAGCATTGAATTCTCTATTATTGGTCTCAATTGTAACTAAAACTTAAAAATAATTAACCAAAAACTAATAGACCATTATATATTTAAATTTTCTACAGAGTAAAAACGGAGGGTAAGGAGGCTCTGGAGCCTCAAATTCATATGCTAAACAGTTTAGTTATTTTGACATCCCAGATTGACACACAAGACTTTCAGTATATACAGTACAATGTTCATTTATCTTAGTAAGCTTCATAGAAACATATATATTCATATATATATAACCGCAGTGCCAGGTACAGCTAAGGTACTGCAGAGAACTAACAGGCTCCCAGACCTCTTGTAGAGGACCCGAGTTTGTAGGGTTTTTTTTTTTTTTTTTTTTAATATACTATATGTCATACATACATACATACATACACACATACACACATACACACATACACACATACATACATACATACATACATACATACATACATACATATTCATCTTCTTGGCCACTTTGTCCCTTTCGGGGTAGCTAAGGTACCGAAGCCTAATCCGGTTAGTGATGTGCGAAGGCGGGGTATACCCTGGACCCTGGCTTGGGTCCTCTCGTGGCTACATTACAGGTCGCTAGTCTGTCACCAAGATATATATGTATATATACACTGCTCACAGAAATTAAAGGAACACATTTTTTATTGGGCCTGTCATGAATAAGCAGCTGAGGGCCTCGTTAATCAATTTCAGCTGTATTGGTGTTCATGAATTAACAACAGGGGCACTTCAGTGGCAACAATTAGAAAACCCTCCAAACAGGACTGGTGTTACATGTGGAGGTCATTTCAAGTTTCTCCCTCTTGATCTTTTTTGGCTGGTTTTCCACTCGTGCTGATTTTGGCTTGATAATTATCTCTACTGGCAGTATGAGGAGATTCCTTAACCCTACAGAAGTTGAACAGGTTATCCAACTTCTCCAGGATGGCACATCCACACGTGCTGCAGCAAGAAGGTTTAATGTGTCTCCCAGCACAATCTCCAGAACATGGAGGAGATTTCAGGAGACTGGTGGTTATTCTGGGAGAGCTGGACAGGGCCGTAGAAGGTCCTCAACCCCTCAGCAGGACTGATACCTGCTCCTTTGTGCAAGGAGCAACAGGCTGAGCACTGCTCGTGCCCTACAGAATGACCTCCAGAGGGCCACTGGTGTGAATGTCTCTACCCAAACAATTAGGACAGACTTCATGAAGGTGGCTATCAACTTCATATTGAGATCTGATGTATCTAATGTGTTTCTCTAAAGTGGTCCTTTAATTTTTGTGAGCAGCATATAAACACAGACATTACCTGTACTAGCTTTGTTTTGTTTGTGGGCAAAGAATTATGTCCCTGAATTCTATAAATTGACGGCTTTAGTGAGATAATCCTTTAGGGGTGTGCTTCATATTGTTGTTTTCTTTGCAGCACATTGGCAGACATGCATCATAGCATCTGCTTCATCATCCATGAAATGTGTGGATATTTTCAGAGAGGCACCCGCCTTATCATACTCATGTTGTGATCAGCTCCAACACGACAGCTGCTTTTCTGCTGCTCTGCCAAAATTGACTGCTTTACAGCTAGTCAAGTGTGAACATATAAATATTCATGGAAGACAAATACGCCAAAAATAAAGAATTAAACGGGTTTCACTATCATTTGAGTGTAAACAGATTTTTGCATAGTCTTTGAGAAAGTAAAATGAAAGTGATAAAGTCAAACAGGGGGAACATTACCAAGACGGATGACTGAATGATCACGACAGTATTAACCTATATCAATGCAAAAAGTTGGGTTACAGAAAAGTATATTTAATAGATGCTTAAATAAAGACGATCAAATAGTAAAAGCTAAATAAGCTTAAAGCTAAAAAAATTCCAGAACTTTTGACAAACTTTTGACAAAAGTCAATTGCATCATTAAAGAAGGCTCCATACTCTGTATTCAGATTTATTTAAATCAGATAGCATTAAAAATGAAACATCATAATGTTTCATCTGAATACTGCTACGTTTACCTTTGCCTGGTTTGCCTTTTGGACAATTTGTGCTGCATCTTAGTACCTTTCAGGAAAAAAGAAAAAGAGGACAATCTTCTTTTTATGTGTGTGAGTGTGAACTCAAGAGATGACCAGTACAGAAATCAATGTGTCTGAAGCCCAATGAGTTAATGTGGAATCAATATCTAATGTCACAGTCATTTTTCCTCATTCACCCGCAAAAGAAAACCAGGAGGAAGGTGAGCGGTGGTCTGTACCACAGGGGAGTTAGGCAGGGACAGAGCGCTGAAGGACATCAGCAACATTCATGGGAAAAAAGAAATAAACCAGGTCAAAATCACAGCATGTCTTCTCTGTCAATTTCATAGCTCTTCTAATCATTTTTTTTATGAAATTGAAATAAAAATTGCATTTAAAGTCAACATCATTAGCATTTTCAGAAGATAAAAACCAATGAGGCAGAATATAACTGGAAACGTTATGTAATTCAATTGAGCTGATAGCAACTGGGTCTATTATTGGGTACACAGAACAGAGAACCACATGGATGCACATTCCGTTTTACTGTTGTGATAAAACCTTAGAGTCAGGTTTAAAAAGTGACAAAAAAATGAATCATGATAAAAGACGCCTGTGGAGATGATAAAGACCTTGCAGACCAGAAACACGTTACAATGGGTTCACAACATACACGGAGGTGCCGCGAAACCTCCGCACAGGTCCCGCGGTATTTGCACGTGCGGAGTGAACCAGGCATTATGTAGAACATTTGAAGTTATTACAAAAAAGAAAGCTTAAAAATAATCTGCTGATACATTTTAAAAGAATAAGATCATTAAACTCACAATTGTGTGCATGGATACTCAACTACAAGACACCCTACTCTGTGCCTTGGCTTTCTTTGAAATTGAGGCTCCACAAGGAAGCCAGTCCTGCAACAACACCAGGGTTCCTAAACATTATGGGATGCGATTACAATCCCCAACCACAAAAACATTCATAAAAAGAAGTCTGTGCAGCTGATAAACACCTTGCAGACCAGTAACACAGTAACACCTGGTTGACACTACATGCTGAAGCGCGGCGAAACTTCTGCGGTATTTTCCCATACGGAGTGAGCCAGGAATTATGTAAAACATTTAAAGTTATTTTTTTAAAAAGCTTAATAATAATCTGTTGATAAATGGGGAAAGACTACGATCATTAAACCCACAATTGTGTGCACGGATGCTCAACTACAAGCCATCCAAGTCAGAAGAGGCTTCACAATAAAGCCAGTCCTGCAATAACACTGGGGTTCTTAAACATTTATGGGATGGCGCTTACAATCCCCAACCTCTTCTTTATCATTTGTCTGCAGAAATTATTTAACTTCTGCATGGCCGCAATACAGATGCAAGCACTTGGCAAATGACTGCGGCGCTGCTCATGATTAGTTTATTGTACCGAGTGCAACTAAAATCGGTTTAAAGGAGGTAAACAAAAAATCTGAGGAGTCCGTAAAACTGAAGCAACCCAGGGCTGCGTGTAGGCGGACAGAGAGACACTTCTGTGCTGTGATTACTTAAAAGGGAAACATACTTTGAAATGGGATTTACTGCTGTGCTTTGAATTCAGGCAAACCGTTAAGTCTGTTTTCACTGCAAAGCTGGATTCGACCTCATTATAAGAACTGAGTACAGTTTAACCAAACAGTTGTTGGTGACTGTGGAGCTGATTTCAGGATCGGCGCCACAAAGAAAAATCTCATCGTGAAGCGTTTTAAATATTTACTGCGCGCCCTGACTGATCTGTTTACAAGTTTTATTCTCACATATCATAAACTGTTGGGATAGCATCTTAATTATTCCAGAATAAAAGATCAAATCAAACCTGCAAAGCTAAACAAACACTTGCTTTTAAGTCGGCCTTAAGAATCCCGCATTATTCCAGCGGCGTCCGTCCGGCGCAGCAGTGTTCTTTACAAATCCAGCACACTTAGCACGATAATAGGAAATGTGGGGGCTGAAATGAAAGAAAACTGAAGCTGTTTGTTGTTTCACCTCACTCGATTTACTGTCCAATGTAGCAAATACCTTGTGCAGCTCTCGGCTCGCTCCATCATTTCCACAGACATGTCTGAACGCCGTATAAGGATCATCAGCCAAACTGTGTCAAATGTCAATGACATCAATTTCAAAAAGTCCAGTGAAGCCATGAATGCATCCAAGCTTGCGTCTGAAGAGGACATCTGATCACTTTTTTATGGCTGCATTTCTGGAAATCAAAATGTATGTTCAAACTATGGAAAGAGGCTCTTGGTAAAGTCTGAACACACACACACACAAATGAAATAGCCTGAGAGTAAATTGCTTTCACCCTGTAAAGTGAGAATAAGATTGAGGGAAATAAGTGGGAAAAAAATGATTTCCTACTCTGTGCCCTGTCACAATGAAGGGACGTGGCAATGAGGTGACTGCATGCTTATTTGTCTGGTTGGAGCTGATGCATACAGACTGCAGCTGCTCATCATTAGACATTACCAATCCATTCTTCTCTATCTCGCCTAACCATTACTGGCTAGGGACTCCCGGGCCAGATTACCTAAATGTTATAATCCTAATCTCTGTCCAGAGTTAATTATGGCTATAGGAAAACAATTCCTGCCAGGCCTGCACTCTGTCAGCATACTGAATTGGTCCTCCGGTTATATACAGCCAGTGACCTTCAAGCTTTCAACTCACAAAATGGTTGTTTTCGTCAAGATTTTGGGAATCAAAATTGCTAATAGACTCTGCCCCCAAACAACAGCTGCAGTGACGTAGCTCAAGATGCTGCAGGTGAAAAAGCATCGGCAAATCTGAATCATTTATTAGCTTCATATCTGCGGCATTAACCCTGAATGAGATGGGCAGCATCAGTGAGTAGATCAGTCACACAGAGAGTGGCTCCTCTGCCCTCTCCTTGCACTGGGCCATGCATTCATTGCCACCTCCTCGCTGTCAGCATAACTCCTTTTTCCTGTGTGCACCAAGACCTTGGAATTGTTAAGCATGCCTGTGTACGCGCAGCCACCGGAATGGAAAGGATCCGTTGCCATCCATTAGGACTAAGTTTGCTATAAATTGCCACATCGGCATGCACACTTCACCAATCGCCACATAATTACATTTCACAGACACTGTGTGACCTCTGAAAGAAGCTGGCTGCTATAAATAATGCTCATGCTAAATCTCTCTACCTTTCCCTGAAAACGTATCCCCCTTCATCCCGTTCATGGAGTACGTCCTCCAACCATCAAATTCTTATTCCAGGCTTTGGTGTTGCCGCTTTGTGGAAATCTGTTCACCACAGGGGGTCTTTCTGCACCACAGTCACACTGTCAATACATTATTCAGTGGGTTTGGGGGTCCAGATTAGCTTTAGAACATAGAGGTGTTCTTACAATCTTTTATTTTAATTTACAGAGGCTAAAAAATGTTATATATTCAAATTCAATTGGTGTCAATGCATGTCAGAGATATAGTATTTCAGCAATGCTGCACTTAAGTGTCTATTATGTGTTGCACAAAATAAGAGACAAGTTGTTTATTACGATTGCGTTCAAGCTAAGAAATAAATGGGGATATATTTTCCTAAAAAAAAAAATGTTTTTTTTTTCAATATTTTGTTAGTTTAGTTTTACCAATTATCGCAGTTGTGATACCATCGATGTATCATGTGTTGTATCGTGAAGTACCCAGTGATCCCAGCCCTAGAATGCACACAAACAGGGATTAGGAATCAAATGAAGAGATTTTGGTCCCATTCATTTTTTTGATGGTTTCTCTCCCTGTGATGTCATCATTTTCTTTAGAAGAATTTTTGAGTATGTTGAGGGGGGGGGGATTTTCACTGAAAGGGGCAGTTAGAAAGAAGAATTGAAAAAAAAAACCACTTGATTCTTACAGTCTAGGATGGCTGTGGGACAGAACAAGCTCAGCACTTTAGTCCAGAGTGAATCCAGATCAATACTGAATTCACAGAAACAGAAAATGTCATGTTGGCTGATGAACAGAATTCTCCTGTTCATTAAATAACTTGAGTTTGACGATTTGGTTTCAGGCGGAGCCTCACACATGAGGGACAGCGTGCGTGCTGGCTGAGACAGAGGGCAGCTCTGTTGATGCCTTCGCTCTTGCTGCTCTATCTGTTTGCCATCTGTGAGAAGCCGACAACCTTGACAGGTTAGAGAGTGATAGCACCTCAGTGACGCCGAGGCTCACTGTGGATTGCTGTGTTTGTGTGCTGCAAGCAGGTGGAAGGGTCACGTCTTTCCACTTACCACTTCACGTGTTGGTCCTGCGACATGTTGACAGAGCAGCAGGGGCAGAAACCGAAAGGCCACGAAACATTCAGACAGTGAGTGTGGGTTTGACTACAGCTTTAACTGCTATGGACAAAGATTTTTGCAAAAATTAACTAAAAAAGTGGACCAACTAAAACCTTTTGTCAGTACCTATGTCCTTTCCAAGTACGTCTGAGCTACAGTAGGTGGAGTTTCTGATTTCCTGGTCCCACCTTCCACTCACCTGCAGCCATTTCTTCATCAAGACTCACAGCTCCAGCACACTCTTTCTCCCTCTCAGTGCCAGATCATCAGTTGTCCTCTTGTTGCTTCCTCATGCCTGCCTCAGTTCTCTCTACTACTTTGATCCACCCAACACTTTTGCTTTTCCTAAACGTCTTCTAATTTCAGATATTGAGGAGAAAGTGCTCTATGTCAGAGTGTGGTATTTCTATTGATAACAAAAACGTATAAAACCCAGAAAAAAAAATAGTCCCACAGCTCAGCTTGGCCAAGAAAAGCAAACAGATAAAAAAACAAACCAAATGTTTTCCTAGAAAGCCGGAAAGCTTAGTTGGAAAAACGGCAGAACCACTTTAAGCTCGACTCCACAAAATACAAACTTTCATGGAAGAATAACTGTGAAAGAAACCAGAAGAAGAAAACCAGACATATAGGGAGTTTTTCTGTCAGTCTTCTACAGAAACCCTGCTGACCAGCAGCAGAGTTTGAGCGTTCTGTCTCTGCAGACACAGCTCTAAATCCAAAAGACCAGCACAGAATGACAATGTTCCTTCATTAACAATACTTCTGAACTGAGTGTTCAAGCTGGTGAACACACTACACAGAAATGTTAAAAACAAAAGAGGGAGCTATAACGACTGACATGAAATCGCTTTACGTTTGCCTTGATACACAGTAAACTTGTTCAATAATAAAACAGAATCAGCTCATTTTCTTAAAATGTAAGTCCACGAAATCAGTCAGGGGACTGGAGAGGAAAAGTACTTCACAAATCCCGTTAGAATGAAAAACTAAAACGCTCTTTACATAACAAGGCAATGGACATTTGAAAAATAAAAAAGCTAAACAATTGCAATAAAACTAGCTCACGATTGTGTTTGCTCTCATTTATAAATATCATAAGGTGATGAAGAAACTGTGTACAGAAGTGACCTGAACAGTTACTTAAAAGAGTTTGTTCACATCGCCACTGACAACGCACGTTCAAGCAACCACGTCCAATGAAAAGTCTATTTAAATGAACATTTCGGGCTTTTTTCCATTTACGCATGGCTATGAAAGTTGTATGACTGTTTTCAGGCTTTAAACAAGTGGACAACGAACTAGGGCTGCCACAAATAGTTAAAAGAGTCGACTAATCGCCGATTATTCTTTCGATTAGTCGACCAATTGCAGTTTTTTCTTGCGATTAGTCGACTAATCGTCGATTGTTCTTGTGATTAATTGACTAATATAGTAGCAAAAAAATAGTAGTTGTATAAGGTCAAATGGTCATTAGACAAAAAAATTATTATACCTCATATATAATTCATTGATTGTTCCATATAATATATCTTGCATAGTAATTTGGGGTAATGCCAACAAGAAATCAATAAATTCCATATTCGATTAGTCGACTAATTGCCATTTATTCTTGTGATTTGTCGACTAATTGTCCTTTATTCTTACTATTAGTTGACTAATTGCCGTTTTTTTTTACGATTAGTCAACTGATTGTCGTTTATTCTTGCAATTAGTCGACTAATCGCTGATTATTCTTGTGATTAGTCAACTAATCGCTATTTATTCTTGTGATTTGTCGACTAATCGCCGGTTCTTTTCACGATTGGTAAACGAATCGCCGTTTATTCCTGTGATTAGTCGACTAATCACCATTTATTCTTGTGATTTGTTGACTAATTGTAGTTTATTCTTATGATTAGCTTAGCTCCCCGAGACGATGATCCCTCTTCAGCATGATTATAGTCACAACATGCTTCCTCTTCAGGTGTTTATGGATCGCCAAAGTGCTGTCATGGAACAAAAGTTCTGCCTTGCAGATATTGAATTGGAGATTTCTTTCTTTTCTTTTTATTTTTTTAAGTTTTCCACACTTTCAAGCTCCGTTGTCATGTTGTTATGTACTTCCTAGAGCTTCCTGTGACATCACTACTGACCCGGATTAGCACTACTGCGTATGTGTGTCAAAAACTTTAGAATATGGGACATTGGAAACTAGTTTTGTGATTAAAACAAGAAAAAACTAATGAAAAAACGATGCGCGGACTATTAAATTAGTCGTCAACGATTTCAAAAGTCGATGTCGTCACCACTAATCGACTAATCGTGGCAGCCCAACAATGAACACGCGTTGAATGTTAAACCATGTCGAACTTTGACCAATCAGGGACTCAGAAATGGTAGTGATGAATGAATGACATCCCCTCTACTTCACAGAAGTACCAACTGCTTGAAAATTGATCTCAAAGAAAAGATGAATAATTGTGGTTTGTGCCTGTATGGAATTCTATGGCACCAAGTCTATCATATATAGCTGTGAGGGAAAACTCCTGGAACAAGAATTTTCGGATTTGCACCACTTTGACACTTCTTCCAACTGCAGGTGGCAGACATGCGCCAGTAAACAACAGAAAAAGAAGAAGAAGCCCCTCCCTGCTTGTGCAGTGTGAACAGCATGGGTCCAGCATGTCCGCTGTGAACGTAGCTGAAGACATTTGACCGCAGTGAAACACACGCACACACATGCCATGCATCAAGTCAAAGGTGTGCCAGAGCCACATGGACTTAATAGACTTAGTAACAGTGGAGTGCACTGGCCTCCTGAGCAGGTGAGTTTACTCTGAGCAGATGCTCCACTGAGGAGTGTTTGGATGTGTTCACACAACATTACTCTTTCTATGCACGTTCACGTGTGCATGTTTCTGCCCTTTATATGTGTTCAACCAAAAAAACATGTACACACAAACACACACTCTTAAAATGCAGCTGACAAATCCATCATCTCTGCAAACACGAATGCACCCTAAGTCTTCAAGCGCTCTGACAAGGCATCCGGAACGCTCAATCACAGTTAATAACGGAGGCTAATGAACTCTTCTCATTATGTAGATGCTAATCATGTAACATATTCTTGTAATTTGACATACTTGATTTATGGCAAAGGATACATCGCTCCCACCAACCACAATCACCAAAAATCCCCACAAACTAAAAACGTTTCAACATAAATAATCTGCTACAACTGGGAAATGTTTTCATTTCTGCAGAAAAACAGAAGCGCATCCCACATTTGCATTTCTATTCACTTGGCCTAATAAAGTCTTGCCAAGCTTTAATATAAAGCTGTTCTGTTTAGTCAACATTTTACGTCAACATATAGCAAATATTTGTCTGCAACTAATCAATTCTATTAAAAAGCCATGGGTACAGTTAGAAAAATGTTAAAAAATCCAGCAAAAAAACATGTGGTAATAATTTCCAGCTCTTGAGACATAATGATTAGATAAACAAACAGAAGAGTTCAGTTCATATATGCAGATACACAAGGCATTGAACAGTATTCAACAGTAACATCCAAGACTCTTCATCCATGTTTCCAGAACCTGCCGAATCTCTTTTGGGGTCACTGGAGCCAATCCTACTACTGTTAGGCCGAGGCAGAGTACACCATGAACAGGTTCAAAGGCTATTGGAGGGTCACACAGAAACATATGTAGAGACACCAACCAACCAATGCTAAGAAGCTTGTGTTTGGACTGAGGGAGAAAATCAAAGTTCCTGGAGAAAAATCTAATCAAGGGAAGCATGATAACTCTACACAGGAAGGACCCAGCTGGGATTTGAACCAGGGACTTCTTTCTGTGAGGCCAGAGAGCAAACCACTGTACCACTGATCATCCTCTAGTAAAACCTTAAAGGTGCCATAACATGGAAATGTTACTTTCTGAGGTTTTTAGTGCATTATACTGATCATTGCTCTCTATAAAGAACCCCAAAGAGGTATTCCCTTAAAAACATTGTCATAACACCACAACGATGAGACACGGAAACTAATCAATGACGTTGATTATTATTTCAATAAATAGAGCTTTTTTCTTTTCTCTTTTAGGCCTATTTAAATGATCACCCCCTCTACTGTAGTTCTGTAAATATTACTGCTAAGAATGCTAGTAACAGTACATCTGGAGTTCTCAATCGTGAGTAATAAATCTTTCAAAAACTGCTTCTGCTGCATTATTTTCTGTAAGAACTTGAAGAGTAAAGCTTTGCATGTAGTTGAACAGAGATGCAATAATGGAACAATCATTTGAGGCACATTTCTTTCAGAGACAGGCTAATAAATGACTCTTTCAGTTTTAGATGCAGAAATAAAAGCATGACAGTAAATATTGAGAAGGAGACATAAACAAACATAAAGACCGAGTCGTTCCTGTGAGGCAGATGAGTTTCTTCCTACTTTGACTAAATATACAGTAAAGACACTTTGTGTGTTAAACTACAACCTCCAAAAAACCAGGGCCAAAGAAAAAAGATATATTAAGAGATTAAAAAGGCATAGATTTACGTCTTTATGGCCAAATCCAAAATGTTCCCTTCTCCCTACCCCTCCATTTGTTGGGGCATTTGTAGTGCTAGGGTTGTCCAAATTCAACCAGGGTCAAAAGGGTTCTGTGTCGCGGAGGAGAAGCGCCTTTTTTCATGTGGGCGTACTCTGAAGCACAGAAGTTTACATATACCGTAAGTAATGATGATTTTTTGTTGTAGCATGACCTTTTTAAAGTTTTAAACAGCCGGTGTTATGTGTATTTGAGCGCTGGAAGCTCCAAACGATCGCTAGCTGACCGCTATTAGGTGAAGGTTCAAGTAGTGAAGATGCAATTTTTTCTGTAACTCTCCATCTGGAGGGCTAAACGTACGGGTTGGGAGAATTTGCTGAAATCTCGTAAATGTAATGGTTTTGTTCTCATAAATTTGCCACTTAAATCTCTAAATTAAAGAGATTTAAAGTCCAAGTCAGCTTCCTGTCCGGCGAGCAAATGCCGTGTGCGACAACAGATGACCAAACTTTGAAAAGCATCTTGGATTTTTAACAGGTAGGCTGAATGTTTAAAACGTTCAAGTAAATTTAAGACATTTTTTCTTGTAAATGTATAACTTTTTGTTGTAAATTTACATTTTTTTCTGAAATTTATTATTTTTTTGTTGTAAATGTACGATTTTCTTCTTGTAAATTTCTGACTTTTTTCTTGCAAATTCATGACTTTAAATATTGTAAATGTACAACTTTTTGTCTCGTATATTTATGACTTTAAATCTAGGAAATTTACTTTTTTTTTCTCGCATGTTTAATGACTTTCTTGTAAATGCACAACTTTTTTTCTCATAAATTTACGCCCTTAAATCTCGTAAATTTACGAATTTTTTTTCCCTTGTAAATTTATGATGTCTTTCTTGTTAATTTTACTTTTTTTGTAACTTTACGTATTGTTTCTTGTAAATAGATTACTTTAAATCTCGCAAATTTATAAGTTCCTTTCTCGTATATTTACAACTTTTATTTCTCGTAACGTTTTTACTTTTTCTCATAAATTTATAATATTTAAAGTCATAAATTTATCCCGACTCTTTAAGTCATAAATACTGTACACGACTTCATTCTCATAATTTAACAGTTAGAACTTTTTTCTTGTAAATTTATGAGATTTAAAACGCAATTATTATTATTATTATTTTTGTTTGTTTTTAACTGGCACTAGTACTGCTTTGTAGTAATCAAGTCAATTAAGTAACTTAAAAAAAAGGTCACCAAGATTTCTGCTGAATTCAAAAATGGAACTAAGAAGAAACAAATGTGAAGAAAACAAAATTTCCTTTAAATACAAAAATTGAATCCAAAACGTATTTGTAAAATTCATCCTGAAAGGTATAAATCATTCATTAGTTTTATCATAAAAGAAAACCTGCCTGGATTGACATTGAATGGAAGTGCGTTTCCTCCATCATTTCTTTTACTACAGTTTGTAAAGCAGCAGAGCCGGACGGCTCTCAGTGGTCCGTCTCTGAGGTGTGGGGGCTCCAGCGCAGCAGAGAGGATTGTCCTGGACTTCCTTCCCTCCCTTCAGGTCACTGCACCAAAGCGGTGTCAGGAACATCATCAAAGACGCCCCTCATCCCCAACGGGGGTTTCTTTCCCAGCTAGCCTCTGCTGCACTGAGCTTTTTAATGTAGAACCGGCGGGTTCTGGAACAGCTTCAGGCCATCAGACTGTTGCACTCGGGACACCGATCCAATATCGCTGTGATTCTGAATTGTCTGAACTTCCAAAAAAGAAAAAAAATCTTGTAAGTCTGTTGTTGCCTTTTGTTATTGTCACTGACTTTGTGTTTTAAAA
>NC_050529.1:23183749-23184486 GCF_002922805.2 Oryzias melastigma
CCCGCTAAATCCCTGAATTTATTTAGACACAAAAGATTCTTCTGGTTCTTCTGGTTCAAGATTATGATAGATTACTCAGATAGCAGGACTATAATGTACATTGCAAATTAGCGATGTACAGCGTGAAGAGATCAACCCTTTGCCACCGTGATTAAGTTCTTTGATTTACTGTAACTCGCGCCGCTTTTCTCCTTTAAAATCAACTGGAATTATCATGTTAACGGTAAAAAGTACAGAGCTCCTAAACCAGGGGTCTCAAACTCAGTTCAGCCGGGGGCCGCTGGAGGCGGAGTCTGGGTGAGGCTGGGCTGCATCAGGATATTCACAAGAAAATCACTGATAAAACATTCCAGTGTTCTCAGACATCTTTATTTTAACACGAAATAATACATTTATTTAATTAATTAGTTATTTTTTAAAAATGAATTAGAAAATCAATCATTAATAAACAAATAAAATAACAATGACCATACAGCAGATACAGACTGAAGAAACCACTTATTGATTGACTGACTAGAACAGTGTTTCTGAAATGGTGGGGCGTGGCCCCCAGGGGGGAAGGGGAATAAAAACATGTTTAAATTAGCTATGGATATTGTGCATAATCCTACATAGTGTTGATAATAAATTAGATATAGCAAAAACAACCCAAAAATAGCAGAAAGAGCCGCTGTTTACAGTGAACCAAAGAACTGAATCTCTGAGAAAAGCCAGAATTCATCACTACTGTGGAGGGA
>NC_050529.1:23184905-23234249 GCF_002922805.2 Oryzias melastigma
TTCAGTTTCAAATGTCTGTATTAACAGCTCCTCCTTCATTTCTGAGCTGAGAGCAGCGCACTCACTGAGATTCTGCTCATGCGCGCGCATCACTCATGCACGCGGAAGTAGGCAGTCTCTCTCGCGAGGACTTTTTCAGCTCGTGGAGGAGGAAAAAGCGCTCGCTAGGGTCTGAATTGTCCACGCGGAATGTTTGATGCGTGCGCAGAGATGTCTTATTTCTGTATCGAGTTTTGACATAAATAAAACTCCATATTTGTTGCCCAATTATTGTAAGTGAGACATCCACGGATGGATCTGCTAGCTCCTCCCACTCCCGGCGCAACGTCAGAAACACCCTTTTTGACAAGCAGCAAGCTGTGAATTTGCTACTCGCCGAAAGAGGGGCGGGGCACGCGAATCACGTTCAGTGTAAAAGCACTTCCAGCAGCTTCATGGCTCCTCCTCCTCCTCCCAGCTGACTGGAGGAATGATTTAATGAATGAGGAGGTACTGGACAGCCCGCCGATGTCCCGCCTCCAGAGTCATATACCTCACCGTGATTGGTTCGTTCAGCTCTACACACAACAACTGTCATTTATCCCGCAGCCGCACTAACAGTAATCTCTCATATGAAGACGGGAGCCGCAAATCATCATCCCGCGGGCCGCGAGTTTGATACCCCTGATCTAAAGGGACATCGGAAAATAAAATGTAGGGAAAAAGCAAAAAAAAAAATTACTAATTCCTGCGCACCAGTTACTGTCTTGTGCGCACCACTTATTAACTCCTTCACACCACTTACAAACTCCTGCGTACCACTTACTATTTTGTGCACACCAGTTACTGTCTTGTGCGCACCACTTACTAACTCCTGCACACCAGTTACTGTCTTGTGCGCACCACTTACTAACTCCTGCACATGAGATAGGGACTACCTGGCCATTTGCGGTCATTTGCACCCAGGAAACCTTCTCACATCTTCTCAAGATGACATTAGGAGGGCTAATTGACTTTTACTTTACCTTTGGACTCGCTCATAAAGACATTGCAGCTCTGCTTGCCCACCATCACAATTATGTTATCTCTGAACGTCACTTAAAACACATTTTAAAATCACGTGGTTTGTGTGCATGCAAAGTGCAATCAAAATGGTCTGCAAGTAAGGAAGGAACATGTGTGTCTGATTCTGCAACAACCCGTCCTCATCAGTATGACGTTAATCACGTTGTCTGAAACAAATACCCCCACACCCTTTCAAAAATGCTAAGTAGACCGCACATGCTAAGAAAGTTGGCGAGCATCTGAAATGATGATTCTGAAAAATTAACATAAGAAATATTGCTAAATTTATCTTCCTCAAGTTTTCTGATCACGTGCTTAAAAAAGTTAACAGTCTATATCCTCAGCTGCAGCCATTCTCAAAGTATCTGTAGCTACATATAAAAACTGGTGCACACAAGATAGTATTGTTTTGTTTTTATTACATTTTTTTATGTCCCTTTAAGGACTCCGTAGAGAAGTTACAGTATGTTAAAGATTTTGTGTTTAAGCATCACCAGCAATGTCTCAGGTGCTAAAGGGTTAAATTATATCATTTCAAGCAAGACAACAAAAAATATTTCACAAAACAGTAACAGAAAGACAAATCTTTCTGGTCAATTCTTTGAGAAAAGTGTAAAAGAAATCCTTTAACATTTAGCGCTTTTTAGCTCTTTCCATTTTCCGGAATCATCTGATAAGGAGAATCCCGATTGCTCTGTGTGCCGGCAGAGCAGCAGCAGATGAGAAGAAGCCTATAGCTGGATGAAGCAGGCCTCATGGGGCCTCCATAGGTGAGAATTGGGGGGTTATTGGATCCTGGCAGTCATCTGCAGCTCTTGGACTGTGGTCTGGTGTGGTGCTGTGATGAAACACTAGATTCATCACTTTTGGACCTTCTGTGGAGTTTGGAGTGGGCATGCTGCGAGCTGAAAAACTCTGCTGGAACAGCATTTAGAAGATGAGGCGGGAGATAAGCATGTGTCATGTTGGAACGTGGAGACCGAGCCTCATGATCAGAGGGGGGGTTGTTTATTTATGTGAAAATGTGGGGAAGAAAAACAATTCTGTACATGGCAGAGAAAAACTGTTAATGTTAGGCGGACAAGAGGCTCTTTTAATGGACTAGAAAAGCTCATCTGAATGTTCTCCATTCAGCAGTTAAAGATCTATCATTTAAACATGCATCAGTCATGATTTTAACAAGCACCACAGAGACGGCTGGGTGATTTGTTCTTGTCTGAGGAAAAACTGGAGATAAGTTCCATGATTTATGTTTGTTTGGGTGCCAAGTGTGGCAGCAGATCTACACAACACAGCAACAGTCAAAAAGCAGGCTAAAACGGAGACTAACGTCATTGATTAACCCTACCTGATGTGATCGGGACAGTGTTTGGTCTATGGTTTTGTCTTCAAAGAGACTCCTGGTTTAGAAGCATTTTTCTCCTTAAATAAATGCATTATCACCTTTAAATACAATTATGTAATTTTGCTTTAATTGAAATGGTTTATTTCAAGCAATCAATAAGAATGCATGTGAATCAAGAGACTTCTGATCAGACGTTTCTACCTATTAACGTAGCTACAGGCCACTGCTTTTAGAGGTCAACAATATCAGATGCGTCTTGGTTTTCCTTTGTCAGCTCTTTAAACTGAAGAATAATACTTGTTTTGTATGGAGCTACATTGGGGCCAATATTATTTGTAACCCAAATAAAGCAATAAAAAAAAAGGTTTTTGGCCAAAAAACATTTTAAATGTCTGAAACTTTTCGCGATTTTAAAAAAAATGTAATTATTTTAAGCTTCAGGTGTTCCATTTTTTAGGTTTCAAAACTCAAAAGTCCTGTTTCAAAACTTTTTTTCAGTTTCAACATTTTTTTGTTCTTTTTTTTCAGAATTTTAACGACGCTTTTAATGTCGGTATGTAACATAACAAGATGGCACTTTGAACGGGCTAAAACAGCGTTTTGGTCATGCGGTTTGTACACGGTAAAACTGCTTTTTACACCCGTCTTAGGAGAACTTCAGGCTATGATAGTACAGACAATACAGCCAGTTTTTTAACAGTAAATCCCAGTGTTTCTAGAGTGAGTGAATGCACTTAAATTGAACTCGGTATTGATTGGTCCTTTGTGTTAGCCCCACCCCAACGCGCCACAATGGTGTTTGGAAACTGAAATTTTCAGATTCAATATCGAAAGAAAAAGAGTTCAAAAAGAAAAAAAAATTGAAACTGAAAAAAAAAGAAATTATGAAACTGAAATTATGAATATTAAACTTAAATAAGAGAACACTTGAAACTGCAAATAATTAAGTTTATTTTAGAATAACAAAAAGTTTCGATAATTTTAGCTTTTTTTTGGACAAACACCAATATTTTTTTCAAGTTGTTCTATTTGGGTTTCAAATAATATTGGCCACACTGTAGCTCCATACATAACCACATCCACTCGTGATCCAGAAGCGGAAATCCTTTCCTGAAACTGAACTGAAATCCTGAAAAAGTATTAGTCCTAATTCATCATAATTCATCGTTCTGATTTTTCTTTATCCAAATTAATAGTTTTATTCTTCATATTTACATTATTTCTATGTAGTTTTCAATGTTTGTTTTTGAGTTTTAAACTTTGTTTTCCATATATAAATCTGTTTTTTCACTTACTTTAAGCTGATCCTGGTTTTACCACAAACAAAACACCTTTAAGGTGAAAAAACTTTTTTGGTTTCCCTTTTTTTCTTTATTTTTTGTTTTCTGTTGTAGTTTTATGCTTTTTCCTGGTTTCCGTCCATCCTTCCCTTTGCACCAAACGGGCTTTTAAACAGAACATGGCGGCTAACAAGATCCCCCTTTGGCTCAGTATGTTGATTAGGCCGAGCAGTCAATAAAAACACAGCCAGGGCCGTGGCACGCCGCACACACTCAGGTGTCTTTTATCAGCTTCTCTCCAGCTTTCAGCTTCGCCAGCGGTCAATAGCTTGAAGAGACTAATCCATAACTGCAGCAGCAGCAGGCCGTCTGACGTGAGCCCGCGTGATTAACAGTCGACAGCCGAGCGGCATTAGCCAAACATCTGCCGAGCTGGGAGCAACACTTGTGTCCCCGTGTCAGAAGAGGGCCGACCAGAGAGCAAAAACAGACGAACGGGCTTCATTCTGCTCTCCACTATCGAGTGTGAAATACACATTTTCAACGGGACACACAAACGGGCTTCATTTGACACACAGCTGGAGGAATGTCGCGGCTTCACCGATAAATGCAGTACCTGGAAAAACAAAAGGGCTGTCCTGCTGGGACGGGGAAGCTAAAAACTCAAAAAAGAGAATACACTTCAGATATTAGCTCTTTTCTAAGAAAGATGGTGTCTTCATCAGCAATTAAAAAGTCAGACAGATATGGAGGGATTTTTGTGCCGACATATTTCATGCAATAAGTCACAGTTTTGAGATCAACATTTGCGTAGTTGAAAACAAAATGTAAAGTGTTAAGAAAAATAATATCCATCCATCCATCTTCTTGACCGCTTCATCCCTTTCGGGGTCGCGGGGAGAAAAATAATAATAAGTTGGAAATTAAAATATTTAATATTTGGTTTCAAAAAATATTTTTGCATTTGCAAATGTTTTTTTTTCAAATTAAACGGTTTTAGATGCATAGTGCCTCATCTCGCTTTCGCCCTATCTTTGATTTTGCATTCAAAATGTTCTCAGCGTTACGTTTGTGTCGCCCCAAACACCCTGCTGATTGGTCTAGATTCTATCCAATGAGGTGTCTCTGCCTCACATTGACGTGGTTGGGACCAAGGCAAACGTTGGACTTTCTATCGGCACTGTTCAGTCAGAATTCTAAAGTCTTCAACCATTCTGGCCCGTTTCTGTTTGAACAGAACTCAGAAGGAGCAGAAAAGCTCAAATATACAACAGGGTTCTGTTTTTATTCATGTTAGTGTATAAAGTCTGCAGAAGAAAAAACTGTAATTCATGTGTTGCATTCATTACAATTATGATTTTTATAAATGAGCTGTAGTTTTTTTCATGAATAAAATTTTAAAAAATTAGAAGAAAGTTGCATTTTTTCATGATTGTTTTTTCTACTTTGGACAAAAGTAAACAGGATTTCTTACAAATTAGTCACTGTGAAAAAATATGCTTTTTTAAGGAAAAGAAAGTTTGCAAACGCAAAAAAAATTTTTTTGAAAGCAAATATTAAATGTTTTTATTTGCAAATTATGATTTTTTTTAACACTTTACATTTTGTTTGCAACTTAGAAAATTTTGATCTCAAAACTGTGACTTTTGCTTGCAGTATGGTGGCACAAAAATCCCTCCATAGAAAGATGGTGAAGATGAAGAAGAAAGCTCTTTCCACAGGTAAGGCTGCAGCAGCTGAAGCGCAGCTGCATGTTTCAGGAGCCTGCCCATGTGATGGATGCAGCTTTTTGTAGCACAGGTTAGAAGGCTCCATTGATGGGATAGGCCAACTGTTCATCACTCAGCCTTTCTGCGTTGCCCTCCGTACTTCAATCTATTCTCACCAGCCTGTTCGTGCTTACAGGACAAATGATTCACACAAGAAAAACACGTTTAGGATTTCCTGCTTGCCACTAACTTTCCATCTCTCTATTGAGCTATTAAGGTGGTAATCTATCATCAAGAGCAGTGCGCTCCAACCGTCAGGTTTGATGTCCAGAAATAATTTCACAAAGCTGAATTTGACGTCTAATTCTTTTACTTTTTTTTTTTTTTTTTACCTCAGTTTCCCTGAACTTTTTATATTTAAACTTTATTTGTACCTTAGATTTCATGTAGAAACCATAAAAATGTGATAAAGATTTTCCCTTAACACATAACCACATAATTGTCAAAGTGGAAAATAATTAATCAGATGCCAACTTCAGCCTCATCCGACCTTTAAGGTGTCACAGATTTTTTTTTTAAAAGTCACTAAAACTGTTTTTTTCCAAATAACTATAAACATGAATCAACTGTTTGAATTACTTTATTAGCAGCATTCTTGTAACATTAAACTGTCTTTTGCTGAATATTCTGCATTATTTTCATGGTGTATGGGAACAACTTTCAATCCATATTTGGAGTGAAGACTCCTGGTTTTTGTCTGTTAAATGCAGATTTCTTTTATTTTGAAGTTGAAGGCTCTTCTAGTCTTCACTGAATCTTTTCTGCCAAAACAAACTTTACAAATACATTTTTTCTGTTTTGTTTTGTTTTTTTTTTCACTTTTGCTAGTTTCAATTTAGCAGTCAGTTCAGTCGCTTTGAGAAACACGTGACGGAGCGACTCGACATGCATCAATAGTCAGTCGGATGTGGTGGAGAGAATTCAGTAGTTTTTCAAAATAAAATGTCCTTCATAATCAGAATTTAAAGGGTAATCAAACAGGGAAGTTGGAGGCTGACTCCGCCCACAGCTGAAATGTGAAAATCCAGTCAGAGGGGCGGGGCTTGGGGCAAGACTGTTATCATTACTGGAGCTACAGATCATGATGTGGGACTGAAATGGTTTGACCAATCACAAAATTCCACTGTAATACCTCGATTCAACCTGTAGGGGGAGGAACACTGACTCTTTTTGACTATATTTTCAAGAATTAAACAATTTTATTTAAATTTTTCAAAAATTTGGCAACGACCAACCCATTTATAGAGATTACAAACAAACAGTTGATTTAATGTAGGTCCTGTTTTTTTCTCTTTGTGGCCAAGAGACTGAGGGATTGGGGACCACTGATAAATAAATGTATAATTTCAAAATCTACCCAGGTTTAAAACAGAGCTTTCTTCTTATTGTTCAATCAACCTGGTTTAAGTGAATTAATGAGGAAAAGCCATAAATCCTTTTTTTTCTCTCGTTTGTCTTTAGTTTGTTTTCATATACTGCTACTTTTATGAGAAAAATAATGAAATCATATATTTTTAAACTTCTGTTAAATCCAGTGTGAGTACATCTGTTGGTTATTTTGATTACAGCCTCTTGTAATATTTAGTTTTTATTATTTTGGCCGAATTGATCTTTGTGTAATACTGTAATCCGTGTTACAAATCTGCTCCTTCAGACGCTGAGATGTGAAGGAAAATCCTGTCACTGTTTCACTTCTCACTCAGACGCCAAATAAACGGGGAAAATAAATAAGAAATAACTCTTTGCGCTCCAAATGAGGCTCCACCAAAGCCAAAGAAAGCATCTTCGGGGGAGACGGCGAGGCCGTCAGCGGGCTTGTTAACGGGGATGACTTGATAAACAGAGTAAATTAACCACAATTTTCCTAGCAAGGCAGCGCGGAGAAACGCTCTGCTCCTCTGGCATGGGGAGTGGGGGTGGCCTGTCCTTGATGATTAAATTGAATAAACAGAACAGGATCAACATTAATGCTGATTGCTGATTAAGTTCAGATCCATTATCCTCCCCCAAGCCGGGACACCTCCCCCACACGCTAAATAACCTTTGTTATTTATCATTTAACCGTCTGTCTCTCACTTTTTCTTTACATATCCAACGTTTAACCCTTTAACAGTGGAGCTCCAGTGTTTATGTTCTTTTTGAACGTTAAGACGATAATTCCAGTAGATTGTGAAGGAGAAAAGCGGCGTATACGCCGCTTTTCTCCTTCACAATCTACTGGAATTATCGCCGTAACGGTTGAAAAGTCACAATATGTTAAAAGTGTCATGTTTAGGCGTCTAAGGTGTTAACCTCCTCAGCGATTCTCGTCCTCTCGTGTTTTCAAAGCTCCTAATGTCCAAAAAGCTAACATGATGCTCCACTATTCATAAACCGATCCTCGTGAGGTTCTAGTTTCTGTGGTTTTCATTTGTTTGCTCTCATGAGTAAACTAAGAGAATAAAGCAGGAACAAAAAAAGCACTCAATACACCTTTTATCCTGACATGAGTAAAAAATGACATCCAGCCACCCTGGATTACTGATACTCTAGTGAACGCTGAATAACATGAATCCTTTTCTCCTGCAAAGACCTGCTGTGTGTCACTTATATAAGTTTGATTAAAGCAAATCTCTGAGGACTAAAGTAAAGTACATAAGACTGTCTTCATCGACTTGCTTGCTGCTCGGACTCTTGTTTTGTTTTTGCAAAAAACAACAAATACCAATAAACCAAACTGAATAAGTGTAGCAGTGAAAAATCTGTGGATCTCCTTTCTGAAGTGATGATGTACAGCAGAGGTGTCAAACTCATCTCAAGGGCCCGAAATCCAAAACACACCTTAGGTCACTGACAGGATGAACATTTATTAAACACTCTAAAGCTAAATTTTTAAAACTTTGAAACTTTTGAACATATTTATGAACTATATATATAGCATTAGCTGTGAAAATGCTAGCGTAAGCTGAATTTGTCCACTGAAGATGCTAGTGCTGATAGCTGAAGATGCTTAAATTGATTGCTAAAAATGCTGAAGCTGATAGCTGAAATCACTGAAGCTGATAGCTGAAATCACGGAAACTAATAGCTCAAAACACTGAAGTTTATAGCTAAAAACACTGAAGCTGATAGCTGAAGATGCTGAAGGTGATAGCCAGCTAAAATATTAGCTAAATGCTAAATTAGCCTAAAAAAACTAAAAAAAAGAGCAACTAAGTTAGCAAAAACCGCTAGCATGTAGGTAAAAAAAAGCTAAACTTCAAAATAGCCTAAAAAACTTTAAAAAAAGCCCAAATTAGCCAAAACAGCTAGCATGTAGCTAAAATCTTAGCTAAATGCCAAAATAGTCCAAAAACCTATCAGAATGTCAATTTTTAAATCTTTAAAACCGTAAATATAAATATGAATAATAAAAAGACAGGAATATTATTCCAGAATAAATCAACTTAAACCTTAAATAACTTTCAATATTTTACTCTCCATAAAAATAGATTTTGTCAGAATTATACAAGTTAGAAATTAGCACAAAATAACATCAGGTCATTACTAACAATAAAACTAAATGATCTGGAGGGCCGGATAGAATCACCCGGAGGGCCGGATCCGGCCCCCGGGCCTTGACTTTGACACATCTGCCATAGACGGTCCATGCATCAGAAGACAGCTCCATTTAGCAGTGAGCTAGTGTGACGCAGAATTAAAGGGCATTAAAACCAGCAAAGATCGTCCATCTCAGTTTCCTGTTTATCACACTGTCATGTCACAACTAATGCTAATCAGTAAAAGCCAAACATGATCTGCTCCTGACACTAAAGCTTCTGGGGGTTCTTAATCTCCTGGGTTAACACACCCCATGACAGCGGGAGTGTTTCTGTGCATACAAATTGCTGCTCCACTTTGCTCTCATCCCATCTTGTGATAAGTGGCTTTGGTTACAGCCGAAGACAGACAACTTTGATTAGGGCTTCAAGGCGAGAGCACAAGTGGCTTCAGGGCAGCGCAGGTCATCAAATGTGGCTCTGCTGCCTATGGAGAGCCTCTTCTGACAGGTTCCAGGCAGGTATATGAAGGATGAGTGCACAATAATGCGCAGAGGCATACATATGCGAACACACAAGTGCACACCTCTTACCCAGCCAATCAGCGCTGCACACAAACCTCAGACCGAAAAAAATGACATTTACCAAATTCACATCATCTGGGTGCTAGGGAAGGTGAGGGCACCGCGGATGCCTCCGGCAGCTTGATTGTGGCGTTGCCATGACGACGGCGGAGTTAAGATTTACCCTTAGCCCTAATGAGCCGAATGGGCTGACATTGATCCCAATGAAGAGGTTTCCGAAAATAGAAAGAACGAGCAGGCAGATTAATACACAGGAAGTAAAGCGCCAACAAGGATTAGGACTTCTGCATATGTATGGGGGCAACATGCTCATTAAAAAGAGGGAAGCAGCACAAGTACACAAGTAGTGAATGCACTATGTAGACAAACACATCCTTTATGCAACCTGCTGTTTGGGTAATAATGGGTACTAACTGTGAGGGACCGGTGACAAAGACAACACCCAGGGTCTTATTTGGTGAATTTAGGTTTTTTTTCAGCTACATGCTAGCTGTTTTGGTTAACCTAGTTTTTTCTTTTTTTTTTAGTTTTTTTGGCTAATTTGACATTTAGCTAATATTTTACCTATCAACTTCAGCGCTTTCAGCCATCAGCTTCAGTGATTTCAGCTATCAGCTTGAGCTTTTTTACCTATCAATATCAGCATCTTCAGCTATCAGCTTCAGTGATTTTATCTATCAACTTCAGTGTTTTCAGCCATCAGCTTCAGTGATTTCAGCTATCAATTTAAGCATCTTCAGCTATCAGCTTCAGTGATTTTATCTATCAATTTCAGCGTTTTCAGCCATCAACTTCAGTGATTTCAGCTATCAATTTAAGCATCTTCAGCTATCAGCTTCAGTGATTTTATCTATCAACTTCAGTGTTTTCAGCCATCAGCTTCAGTGATTTCAGCTATCAATTTAAGCATCTTCAGCTATCAGCTTCAGTGATTTTGTCTATCAATTTCAGCGTTTTCAGCCATCAACTTCAGTGATTTAGCCTATCAATTTAAGCATTTTCAGCTATCAGCTTCAGCATTTTCAGCTATCAATATCATCATCTTCAGCCATCAGCTTCAGTGATTTCAGCTATCAGCTTGAGCTTTTTTACCTATTAATATCAGCATCTTCAGCTATCAGCTTCAGTGAGTTCAGCTATCAACTTCAGTGTTTTCAGCCCTCAGCTTCAGTGATTTTAGCTATCAACTTAAGCATTTTCAGCTATCAGCTTCAGCATTTTCAGCTATCAGCTTGAGCTGTTTTACCTATCAATATCAGCATCTTCAGCTATCAGCTTCAGTGAGTTCAGCTATCAACTTAAGCATTTTCAGCTATCAGCTTCAGCATTTTCAGCTATCAATATCATCATCTTCAGCTATCAGCTTCAGTGATTTTAGCTATCAACTTCAGTGTTTTCAGCCATCAGCTTCAGTGATTTCCCCAATCAGCTTCAGCATTTTTATCTATAAATTTTAGCATCTTCAGCTATCAGAACTAGCATCTTCAGCCGCCAAATTCAGCTTACAACATTCACAGTAGCATTATCACAGGTACTGATATATATTTAGTTCATGATTATGTTAAAAAGCTACAGTTCAAAAGTTTTAAAATGTATTTTTAGAGTGTTCAATAAAAGTGTATCCTGTTCTGCCTGAGACCTAAGGTGTGTTTTGGATTTTGTCTCCCTAAAACTATAGAGTTTGACACTCCTGTTGTACTTTGACTTATGATATGCACTGTCCTTCATCTGTTTGTAAAAGATTTCAAGTTTGAGTCAGTTTACATTTTTTCCCCTTTAGTACTTTCTCAATTCCTATTGTAGTTACTTTAAAACATTTAGTAACTTTTAAATGTTTTATCTATTAAAAAGAGCCACATGTGGCTCTGGAGCTGCAGGTTGCAGACCCCGTCATAGACGTTTCTCCTTTTTCTCCAACTGATATATATTTTTAAATTGTTAAAAGTAATGAAATGGTAAATGGAGTTTCTTTTTCCTTTGAAACTTCTAAAAAAACCCCACAAATGTCTCCACTGAAGATTTCCCAAAAAAGTCATTCATTTAATAAATGCTGTATATGAAATGTTTTGATCATTTAAACTTGACATGTTTATAAAAAACCTCTCTCATATTTTCCATTACTTGCTCAAACTATATACAGTCGTTCATTTGTTTTACAGTCTCCTGGACATGCGTTGTTCCAAAGTTTTCCTGTTTGCTTTTAATGCTGCAAATCTCATTTCCTCCTCAGTTGTTTTACAGTTTGGTCACAAACATGCAGCTTTGGTTTGTTTGCTTTTTCATTTGTTATATTACTACAACTCTGCAATTTCAGACAAAAATGTCTGCAATTTTTTTTGTCATTTTCTCTTTTAGAATGGATAAATAGATTTTTACACTTTGCAATCCTGTCATCCACTAACTTCCTTAGAATTTTCCTGAAGATTTAAGCATTTACTGGTTTTAGACATAATCAATTTGAGTGTTTTGTTTGACACATCTCCAAAATTTCTAATTTCATAAATATTCTTCAAATTGTTGAAATTACAGAAAATTCTCTGTAAATATCAGAGGATGCTGAACAGGACTGCTGCTGGGCCAAACAAAGCTTAAGCTAAATAAGCCGACTGTGGGCGAGGTTACCGAACTAAAGCTCAGACGCTTTAGTTTAAGCATCGACAAAAGATTTTCATCCAAACAGAGGAAGGCGGGGTCACACTGATGCTTTTTTAATACCTTTAACAAACAGAGCATTCTTATTCAGGTCTGCTACATTCATTGATATTGTTAGTTATATATATATTTTTAGGATTTGATTTAGAACCACTGTTTCATGATGTCTCTATGTCATCTCTGTGATCGTTTTACTGCAGGTCAGATGAAATGACTTTGACATGGGAGGAAAAAAAAAAAAAAAACCATCCCAATTTTTGTTTGAGGTCAAGGACGGAAAAATGTTGTAACTATGCTCCCTTACAGATAAAACACATTAAAGTCCCAGTCCAATCACCTTTTGATCTATTTGAACATGTTCCAAGTGGTCTTTTAATTGTGATCATGTCATTTTTAACAGAAAAAAAGGAACAAAACTGTCATTTTCTAGGACATAGTTCCTGCAGAGTGGCAGAAGTTCATTAGAAATTCCCTTCTGAGTTGTGGGCGGGACCGTTAGCGTGGTGCAACCCCATCCCCCCTTTCCCTCCCCGTTGGAGCAGGGAGCTCCATGTGCATTTTTTACAATCTTTTTCCAAATTTGACTTTTTCATCTGCACCTGATTCACGATGATTTGAATAAAGAAAAACCCAGAAATGCAACTTTAAGCTAGAATTCCCTCATAAATGTCTTCTATCATCAGAAAAATGTCACAAAAACATTGAAAACACTAAAAACAGGATTTTTATTAGAATGTGGCTCTAAGGATTTACTTTAGAGATGTTAAAGGCGAGGACTAAAATAACTGCTGCCATGTAAACAAACCTAAAATTTTAGAATTTTGCACATTTTGAAGCGTTTGTATCTCACATGTATGCAGCCGTATTTGTAATCAGAATGTCCCAGTATTACTTGTCCAGATTCTAGTAAATGTTTAGTTTTTCCTGAGGTGCAGCAGAGAGCTGGTGTGCATGCACAAACACAATGTGAGTAGAGGAAGTGTTGGCCTGAACAACACTGGAAAAGATTTGCAGCTGTGAGGTTCTTGATTTTCTGGAGATTCATTCTCTCAGTGTTTGCAGCAAAAGCTTACATAACCCGGTAGGTCTATTAAAGACATTGTTCTTATTTTAACCTTTTGTTCTCATGCAATTAAAGCTGGTGACTCAGGGAAATGAGAAGCAGTGAAGGCTCAGGCCCAGAGAGAAGTGGTGCAGTAAGCGCCTGCACTGCTCAAACGCTGATTTCGTATTCTGATTACTGCATGATTATCCATGTGTTTGACCTTTAGGAGATGATAGGAAATCAGCTGGACTTACTGAAACTACCTAAATTATCAATCATTTTTCCAAAAACAGTCATACTTTTTACTGCATTGTGTTCGGTACAAAACATTTGTTCAATGCATCCTGTTACCTGACTGAGTATTGACAATAGTTTGGTTGAACAAACTGGTCAGGTTAGCTCTGGCGATTTAAATGTTCCCTTTTCAGAGTCCAAGTATGAGAAGAACACTTCTGTTTAGATCTTCTGTTGCATGGAATCAACTTTCTGGGAGGATAAGGCTTAGTAATGACAAACATCATTTAACAAAGATTTTAAAACTAACAAACACGGACCGCTTACAAAAACTGTAACGATTTGTTTGTTTTGTTTTTATGAAATGTATGTATTATTAGTATGATGGGTTCAAAAATGAATTTGGTCTGACCTTACTTTAGCTTTTAATGTAAATATGATTAATTGGTTTGTACATTTTATGAAAAGTTCATGTGAAAATGTGTACATTTTATGCTTATACACCCCAGGAAGACTAGTGACCACTTTGTGGAAGCTGATGGGGTTCCAAAAAACAAATAAACTGCAAGAGATACTTAATGATTTTTACATTTTGTCCACATAAGTTTGTTGGATTTCTTTATTCCTGCAACTGTATTAATGAAAATCATCATGATTTTTCACTGTAGTCAAAGTCATGTCAGTAATGTTTGCATGAATACCAACTGCTAGACGCTGCTGCACAGCTTGTGAATGCATGTTCAAAAAATAAACTGTAACATTATAGAAAAAAACATATAGAAGTAAACTGCTATACACTGAAGTAAAAAAAAGTTAAAAAAAAATATATATATATATATATATATATATATATATAACATTAATTAGTGGTCACTATCTGGTGAGCACCAGTTAAAAAAAAGAAAAAATTGAAGGTACTTTTTTATTTATTTTTTTGGTTACTATCTTTTGAGCACCAGTTATTATCTGGTGTGCACCAGATACCAGTAAAACAATAAAATTTAAGTAAGAAAAAAAAAAAGTTTTTTTATGGTTACTATTTTAGTGAGCAACAATTACTATCACTTTGATGTGCCTTTAGTTAAAACAAAAAATTCTGGTTACTATCTTGTGAAGACCAGATACTATCTGGTGAGCACCAGATAGGAAATATATATTTTTTCTTTATTTCTTTTTTTTTTTTACTTTGATGTCCCTTTAATAAATAATAAAAAAATGCAATATTTTTTGTCTTCTAATTACTATGTTGTTAGCACCTATTACTTTCTGGTGTGCATCAGATAGCAACACATTTTTTTTGCTTAGCTGAATTTTGTTTTTTTTACTTCGATGTCTATCATGTTGTTTTTCTGATATATTTTCTAGATTACTGGTGAGCTGTTCTCTCCCTCAGAATCTATTGGAATTACGTTGATGGTGTTGAAACGTTACAGTATGCTAAATATTTCGTGTTTCAGTGTCACCAGCGACGCCCCAGGTGTTAAAGGGCTACAAAAGTATTGATGGTTTTCAAAGCTTGAATCAAGTCTCCTGACTTTCTCCTTCAGACGTTGCCGATGCCCTTGTCTGCCTGCTCACAGTGGAAAGCGTTTTGCTGTCGGCGTGTCATGTTGCAGCATGTGTTGCATCACATGGTGGCACACAAAAAAGAAGCATGCATATCTTAGATATCACAGAAGGAAAGAGCATTTTTAGCCGGCAGATCACAAACACGTTGCATCAGCACGCACATTCATGCATCAGAACTTTCTGCATTCACTCACAAGCTTGTTTTGGAGGAATAAAACGCTTCAGACAAATGCAGGATTACAGCTCCTTTGTCCAGACAACGTGTGGAGTTCACTGAGTCTGCAACAGTTAAGCACAAAAATGGTCTGTTTTGGATTTCTGGGGGGTGTGGGGGCTGGGTCTCATCACAGGAAAAGGCAGGGTTTTGAGTACTGCTTGTTTTTTGTTTTGTTTTTCAAATTGCTGTTGGCCAAATAATTGTTATAAAAATCTGTGCAGTAGTTTTATGTTTTTTGGTTTTGGAACACTTTTACTGTAAATTTCTGTCATGGCATTAATTTATCTCCAAGATATTTCATTCAATACATCTTTAAAGAAAAAAATGTCAGAAAAAAATCCTGTCAATGACACATTTGCTTCACTTTTGCAAATCAATCTTTTTTTATAAATTACTTTTGAAACAACGGTAATGCAAAGTGCTTTACAAGCTTAAAATGATTTAAAATTCAAAAATGAAACACACAGAGACCCTCAACCTCCTTGACTCTACGCACCCGAAAAAATAAAGTATGAAATGAGACTTGAATAGAACTCAAATTATAACTGTGAATAGAAACTGAAGATAAAATTCATCATCAAAACAACTTAAAAAATGTCTCTAACTACATCTACGATCGACAATGGGACATGAAAAAAACAGAGAAAAAGAGAACAAGGGAAGAAAAAATAAACTAAACTCCTCTTACTGCCATGATCAGTCGATTAGTCACGACTATGTCAAATATTATGAAGTTGACGACTAATTTCATAGCTGATTAGTCTTTATTTATTTATTTATTTATTTTTTATCTCCAAACTATGGTGCGCACTTTCTATCTGCGATTAGTCGACCAATAGAAAAAAAATCAATTGGTGTTTAAAAAAAAATAATAATAATTGGCAATTAGTCAACCTATCAAAAAAATCAATCGGTGATTAGTCGACCAATAAAGAAAAAAAAATCTGCAATTAGTCAATCATTAAAGAAATAAAAAAAATGCCGATTAGTTGATCAATTAATAAAAAATTATTCGGTGATTAGTCAATTTATTAAAACAAACACAATCCGCGAGAAGTCAACTAATTAAAAAAAAAACAATTGCTGATTCGTCAACTAATAAAAATGAAAAATCAATTGGCGAGGAGTTGACCAATAAAAAATCAAGCTGCGATTGTCAACTAACCAAGAATAATCGCAGATTAGTCAAACTAATCAAACTAATCAAACATTTTATCGGTGATTAGTCCACTAATCAATAATTTAATCAATGATTAGTCGACTAATCAAAATGACATGTGAGATTAGTCAACAATTGAAATAATCATCTGTGGCAGCTCTACTTGATAATTCATTTTTTAAATTTAGTTCCAAAACCTCAGAAAGAATCAAACATGAAATCCTTACAGTTCACTTGTCTACTTTATCATTGTGTAGTTTTGCTATAAATCTAGATTTTTTTTTTTTAAATAAAACCTCTACAAGTGAAGCTCAATCAGACTTTTTGAAGTGAAACATCTTGAGCTTCTGCAGTAAAAAAGCTCTTGGAAAATGTCCTCAGTGTGTAAAAGTACTTTTTCATTTTCCTTTTGTGTTGAAAATCACATATGTAGATCAATAAAAAGTTTCTCTTTGCCCTCTTAAGGAATTGAAAATGTCTAAATATTATTTCCTCTCTGTTAATTGACTTCACATTATTTCTGGAGCACTCTTTTAAACTCCTCTCTGCTGCTACAAAGGTGAAGTTCTACCTGACAGTGAATTCCTGACACACATCAGACCTGTGAGATCCCAATAACGCTCTCTGCCTCTCTTCTCCTCACTGTAGTTGAGGAGCAGATGATCCTGGCCTGAGGCGGAATGAAAATCAGACGATGTGCTGCACTTACACTGACGTTCTTACCATCAGAATTCCAGTTGTGATTTCAATCTGCAGCTGCTGATGTTGCTGATTTAATGTGTGCTCAGTCCAGCAGCTGTGACTCTTTTCATATTCACTTCTCCATTAAGAAACTCTTCTCCTGTAGCTTCAGAGAGATTCATCCAGGTTTTAAATCTGAGCAACTGTTCACACATATATGCAGTATTTAGTATAAAACACGCAACCGTGAACAAATACATCGATTCAGCTACATTTGGCAGTATAAGTTCAGTTCTCAAACACAAGTTAACTCATCAGTTTGCTAAATAATGGCTATCTGCAGTTTTGTGTTTTTTATTTAACTTAAACGTCTTCATAGTTTATTCAGTCTCAGATAGAAATGAACATTTGTGCTGAGAATCAAAATAAAAGCAAAATCTATTTAATCTATTGAGATATTTCTCCTGATCAGTGAATCTGCTTTCAAAGTTCAAGAAGTGAAATTCACACCTACAGTATAATTAATCTGAGACGGTAAAATTATCAATAACATTTGTAAACTTCAATGCTTTTCAATCAGGTTTTTAATCACTAAGGATCCTGCAATTTTCAGTTTAATACCAAACTGCATGTGACACCATTGGACTGAATCGTGGGGATAGAGTATCATTACATCTTGTAGAATTGACTGAAAAAATGTTGTTTATGATTTTTTAAAATGTACTTTCATTTTTTGTGTTTTCATTTTTGATGGTCCGTGGCCAACACTCTACCCACACCTCGACCTGTCGATCGTGATAATTGGCACCCCTGTTCTAAGTTTTAGTGTTTTGTTGTTTTTTGATATACAAGTTATATATCAAATGGAAGCAAAACTGTGAGAAAAAAGTAGAGGGTTGAACTGAATCCTGGGGAAAGGGAATCGTTGCATCCCTGGTAATAGCACAGTTCATCATAGATCCCCTTTTGAAATAATGGCAGTAACTTCTAATGATTGACAGGAAGTACTGAAGATCTGGATGCTGCTAGCATGCTAGGCTACATAGCATTTTTAAGGAAGACAACTTTTTGTTTGTATTGAGAGAACAGGGTATATTACGGGTCAAGAGGGAGTGAAGATCTCCTTCCATCTATCCATCTATCTCATCAGATGGTCTTTTTTAACCACTTTCATGATTTTACTGTTTTGTGGGTTTTTTTTCTGTGTAATTTAGCTTTCTTTTTAAATGTTTTTTTTTTTTTCTATTGCGCATTCTGTTCTGCATCCTGATTGGCTGTAGACCTTATCAATCATCCTCCTCAGTGCTATGTCTCCTGTAGTGTTTTTTTTTTTGCCTGAATCTTTATATCATTTCTCTTATTTCTCTTTGAAGGTTTGAACTTTGAGAGTCTAAGAGAGAAAAAGTGTGAAAATGCTGACGTCTGTCTGAGTAAAGTGTATAAAATGATAAGTGAGGAGATTTACAGCCTTAAAATATCCCACTTTGCAGATTTCACCTATCGTTGGTTACTTCTAGAACATAATAAATGATGGAACATAGTATTTGAATACACTCACACACTCCATAATCCTGAATGTTAAGTTTTTAAAGAAGAAAAGTTGCCTACAGTTGGGTTCAGACCGCACGGTCTCATGGTGAGGGGCACCTGTCCTCAGTGTTAACCATCAGACGGTGGCTGGGCTCTCCTGCCCACCTCCAGGAGATGAAAGCCCTTCAGCCCTGTGCCCTCCTCTCCTCCACTGACAGTAATAATGCCAGCTCCTCTCTGTGTTCTCCTCCTTACAGTGATCAACCGTCCGCCCACTCCTGCACTCCGACTGCAGGTTTGTCAGTCACTTAACCCTTTGTAGAATCGATGCTGCATGTGCTTACTGCAGGGCTTTGAGTTTATCACATTTTTAGGAATAAAGCAACAGCTTAAAATTAATATCTTCAATTATTTGAGCTATTTTTTTAAGAGTTTAAAATTCAAAATTAACTGAGGAGTTTGTACGCATTAAATAACAGATAGCAAATGTGTTCAGCTAAAAGACGACGGTGCTGAAATAGTGATGGAGCGCTGTTTGTTGTTCCTCTGCCAGCGCGCCGCTTTGCCTGGCGGTTGAACGGCAGCTGAACAGATCCATCACAGGCATCTGTCTCTCAGCATCTTGGTATCTTCAGATGTCGGCAAAGCTCGGAGGGAAGTCTCATTAGTCTGGAGACGTCAGCACATGGAAGGCTCACGAGCACACCTGAGGGGCCACGGCCCTGCACCGGGAATGTCTACCTGAGACTGCAACTGGATAAATAAAAAAGTACATGTTTATATTAAGGTCATACAGTCACCAAAAAGACAATATTTGGTGTTGGTTAGCATTAGCATATTTGTAAAACGTGTTTTTCTACAGCCTCATTTGAAAAAAGGCACATAGAATCTGTCTTCTCACCTGTATGACCTTTGTCCCTCAACAGGACCCTTACTTTTACATTACATTTGAGTTTGGGTAATTTCTCAAACATTTGTTCTATGGCTTCATCATGAAAATGAAGCTAAATTGTAAGTAGAAAAGTTGCATTATCTGCAATAATGCTAGTGTGAATGTTTTTGGCTGAAAGTAGTTGCTGAAGATGCTGAAGCTTTCTGCTAAAACAATGTGACACAATTTACTTTAACTGCTAAAGTGATTTGTTGAAAATGCAAAAGCTATTTGCAAAATGTTAAATTTGCTAAAAGACTGGAAATTTAGTCAACTAACTATGAAAGAGCGCTGAAGGTAACCTAAATTTCTGAAAAAAATGTAGTAAATTTGCTTAAAAATCCCCTATAAATGCCAATTTTGCATAAAATATTTAGTGTGTTGCCTTAATATGAGCTGAACTCCAAATTAGGCAAAGAAAAAGCTAGCTCTTTGCTTAAATATTAGCTAAACTCCAAATGGGCCAAAAATTCCTCAGTAAACTAAACTAGTCAAAAATTTTACCCTGTTGTTAAAATAGAAGCTAAGCTCTAAATTTGCCTATAAAAACCTCAGTAAATAACAAATTAGCCAAAAACGTTAGCATGTTGCTAAAATAGAAGCTAGGCTCTAAATTAGACTATAAAATCTACATTACATAACAAATTACAGTAGCCAAAAATGTTAGCATGTTGCTAAAATATTAGGTAAACTCAATTTTTTTAATTACTATAAAATATGAAAATATACCTCATGAATATATCTAAAGGTTTGTTGCTAATCTACTTAAAGATTAGAAATTTGAAGACTTTCTTATTCATTTCCTATGGGGCATTATTTTGCTCAATATTTCAAAAACTATAAAGTTTATGAATAAAAAAAATACAAACAGTAACGTCCTGAACAGGCATTTTGATACCAAGATTACTGAAATTACTGAAAGTGTGATTAAATTTTTGTGTTGAAAAACGGACGGAAAGAAGCAGAAGAATTACTGTAGTGTGCTGAATGCTTACTAAGCAATCACACAACTATGAAGAGCTAATTGTTGCTGCAGTAACTTTCACTTTGCTGAAAGCCTCCATTTTTCTTTCGATGACGTAAACTCGAGCATGGAGTGGGTTGTTGGAGAGATGCTGGAGGTGGCCTTCACTCTCAGTCATTCTGGCAGCAGTCACAGACAGAAACTGCTCAAATCACAGCACCATTGTTGGTCCAAAACCACAATCAGAACTGTATTGTCAAAAGCTCTGTTTTACTAAAAAAACAGTAAAAAGGCTCCAGTCCCCGAACATAATTAGAGACCTTTGGAGAGCCAGCAGCAGCAGCACTCGTGAAGCTGTAACAAACACGCAGACGACAACACAACGCTCCGTCTGATGTGGCCTTGCTGTGAACCAACGGAATAATCAAAGAACAGTGAATCCTCTGGATGTGTGTCAGCCAGAAACGCTCATGAAACCAGAGAAGACATCATCCTGTCAACCGTCAGAACACTGGAAACCTCCAGCCACTCTCCACAGAGTTCATCACAAACACATGCTTTACATATCAGTATAGTAAATCATTTATGTCCTTTATTGTGTGAATGCATTCAATGCATTCACACTATTGTGTTTCTGTTTCTCTTTATTATTATTATTTATTTCATCTTCCGTACGTTTTTTGGAACGTAAAAACTTTATCACACTTTATGCAACTTACACAATCTTGGTATCAAAACGTTCAGCACGTTAAGGACATTGCTGCTTGTATTTTTGGTTTTCGCAAAATTTACAGTTTTCGCGATATTACGCAATTTATGCGAATTTTCAGCCCTATGTTAAGTCAATGGGAAAATTTAAAACTTTTTACTGCACCTTAAAACTTTTACAATATTGGTATCAAAACGTTCAGCACGTTCAGGACATTAATGCACGAACTTTTGGTATTCGTACACTTTACGATTTTCACGCAATTTAAGCAATTAATGCTAGTTAATGCAACTTAAGCACTTTACACACTTTACACACTTTATACACTTTATACACTTAATACACGTTACACAATTTAAGCACCTACTGCAAATTTAAGCAATTTACGCAATTTACAACTACCGCATTAGCGCGATAATGCATTCACACATGCATTATCGGAGGTAATGCAATTTTCTAGTTTACCTTTGGTCTTCCTCAAGACTGATTTGAATTTTCTTTCATCGTCATAACTACATTTCCCCATAAATAAACGATGAGTTACTCCATATCTTTACACTAGTGTTGTTTCTTTGCAGGATTAAAGAACAATTACTCTCAACAAAACAACTGAAAAGAAACCCTCAGAACTATTTCATGTTAACAGTAAACTAAACTGAAACAACAATATGTCTGTGGGAGATTTAAACTTATTCTTTTACACCTTACAAGCTCTACTGCTCATCCTCATATTCAAATTCCTGTCTGGGCTGGATTCCACTAAAAACACATCATCAAGTTTAGTGACTTTCGTTTTAGATCTAGTACCTGAAACACTGGAGGAGCTGCCTTCTTACCCTTCATTTTACATTACTTTATTCTGTACCATTTAACAATTGTGCATGTAAGTGATGTATTTTCAACTACTTTTTCTGTAGGTTTTACTATCGTATCTTTATGTATTTATCTTTTCAGTCATGTACTCGTGTGACTGTATGTGTACTGCTTAATGACTGTGATCCTGACACCTAGGGGTGATTTAGAGTCACCAATTAACCTATGAAGCATGTTTTTGGATGGTGGGAGGAAGCCGGAGTCCCCGGTGAAAACCCACGCATGCACGGGGAGAACATGCAAACTCCACACAGAAAGGTCCCAGCCGGGAGTCGAACCGGGGCCTTCTCGCTGTGAGGCAAGAGCGCTAACCACTGCGCCACCGTGCAGCCCATAAATCAACTTAAACCTTAAATAACTTTTAATGTTTTGCTCTGCAAAAAAATATATATTTTGTCAAAATTATACAGGTTAATAATAAGCGCAACATAATATCGGGTCATTAATAACAATAAAATAAAATGATCTGGAGGGCCGGATAGAATTATCCGGAGGGCCGGATCCGGCCCCCGGGCCTTGACTTTGACACATGTGGGCATGTTTCCTCAATTACATATTTGCACATTCATTTTTGATTTTTTTATTTACCTGCACAAATAATATTCAAGAGAAGAAAGATTAAATCATTTAAACATAAAAGCACACTGAGTGAGTAAAATATGATTATTTTTATTTCATTTCCTTCCTAAACTATTGAAATTTAAATAAAAGACATCCAGATCTTAAAACATTATCTGCTGACAGCTGGGACCAGATGAAAAGAAGCCCTATTTCTATTCCTCTGCTTAATTTTTTTCTGTGTTAACAAGGAGCAGTTACCTTTGAGCATTCTGCATGACATGTCAGGCTTTTCTGAATCCCAGTCGGGGCAGAGAGGAGACGGGAACAAAATGGACTGATATCACTGTCAGAGACATTCAGTGCTTTAATAACAGCCTCTCCTCACTTCCTTTGTGCTGACAGGAATGCAGATATTACCTCTGCTGGTTTATTGTCTCCTCTCCTCCTTTGCCCTCTCTCCCTTCAGCACTGCCATTCACCATCCCATTCGTCTTTGTTCCGTCTTTTCCGTGAACATTTCCTCACGTTTGTCTCGGTGCCACTCCCTTTCACCACTAACCATCCTCCTCTTCCTACCTCGTGGTCTTGTGCGCTCGCTCCTGATCTTGCAGGGCTGCCGACGCCTCTTAAGTCATTCTAATCTTACAACATCGGCTCTGTAATACACCTCATTATGAGTGGTAGGCATGGCAATCAGAGCTCTAAACCCTCACTCTTTTCCCTCCACTTCTACTGAGGATAAAGATGCTAGCAGAATAAATCCTTGAAAATATGGATTATGTCTCATGAGCAGATCCTTCATCCTATACAGCCATAACGGGGTGACATCCTGCTTTTTTGGAGGTGTGAGAGACAGCTCGAAGGATTTGCTCGTGACGGTACGAAACAGTAGGAAGCAGCAGCTGGAGTTCTGCTGGCACTTAACCATATACACCTTTTTTAATTTAATCAAGTCTTTTGTTTTAGAGGATTTAGCTGTAGTCCTCCCCATGGTTCATCCTTCCATGTGACAAAACACAAACTAAGCTCTCCATATTTATGTAGTATGTTGGAGATAATGAAGTCAGTAGGAGATGAATATGAGAGCAGAATAAAAATAGGGAAATATATATGAGAAGGACCAGAGAGCATCTTTAGGACTGATGGAACATCCACTTCTGAGAGGATTGTGCAGCTGGGTTTTTGGGATGTTTCTTCGGGTTCTGTTTTCATGTCCGTCATGTTAAGGTTGATCAGTCTTCATTAAGTTAATTACTCTCAGTGCGTTGAATTCAGTTCAATTTTCAATTCAATAATATGTATATAGCCCAATATCACAAAACAATTGCCTCTTTGGGCTTCGTCAGTCATAAAATATAAACAAAAGCTGATTGCTGATCTAAACTAAACAGGCTAAGTAAAACTGGTTATCCTTGTCCTTAGACCCTCATTCTCATTCCTGGTAAAGAAAAACTCCTAAAAAACCTGATTTCCGGAAAAAAAGAAGATGTCCACATATAGGAGAGATCCTATTCCAGGACGGACAGGAGATTTACCAGGACTATGAAAGAGGAATTTTCATATTTAACTCTACAACTAAGTTTTTGAATAGAGTTCAACCAGATAGGAGTGGGGAACAGGTGGGGGTGAGGTCCACAGCCAAGACGAGCCAGAGGAGTGGTCCACGGCCAAGACGAGCCAGAGGAGTGGTCCACGGCCAAGATGAGCCAGAGGAGTGGTCCATGGCCAAGACGAGCCAGAGGAGTGGTCCACGGCCAAGAAGAGCCAGAGGAGTGGTCTACGGCCAAGACGAGCCAGAGGAGTGGTCCACGGCCAAGACGAGCCAGAGGAGTGGTCCACGGCCAAGACAAGCCAGAGGAGTGGTCCACGGCCAAGTGCAGGAGCACAGATGGTCCACCTGGAATCTGCCGCTCTCCCGGAGATTGTTTTTACTGGTTTTCCAGTTCTTCATAGTTAGGTCCTCTGCTTTATCACATTTGTTTTTTCTTCGTGGATTTTTGTTGTAATAAAGTATATTTAATACATTGTCCGATTTCTGAAACCATTCCTCATCTCCTGCATACTGAGTTCCTTGCAGAATTTTTGCTGCAGTGGCAGGAGGTTTTTACTACTACAGTCAACGCCCACTGACTGTGTCAAAAAGGTGGACTGACTAACATCACCCTAGAAGGTGGCTTTCTTCTGGCTCCAGCGACACAAACTCAATTCAGACGCTGTTTTTCTGCGAAACAGATGCCGTGATTTGGAGCCAGACAAGTAAGCAGCGATTGGTCCAAGTTGGTCTAATTCACCGTTGCTATGGCAACTACTGTCACCAATCAGTAGTGAGCATGTTGGAAAGCCACACCCCTTTTACTGAAACCAGGCTAGGGAAAATCTGTCAATCACATATTTTAAGCATTTGATTGCAGGCTCCACATTCTCTTACTGAGGCATCTGACTGGCCACTTTATAACTTAAATAACTTGTAATAAAGAAAAAAAAATGGATTATCAAGAATATGTTAAAATGAAGGTGTTTTTTCTGACAGAGTAATAGCTGTTTTTGGAGCCAGCAGGTACTTCCTGTTTGGAACTAGAGAGGGCGGAGGAATTGTTCAGTCCAGTTTGTCCACATCATGCCATGCCACATCAGATGGGTTTTCCTACAACTGTTTTCAACCCATGCTACGCCACCTCCATCCATCTGTTCCCGAGGGCCACTGCCAGGACCATACTTCAAAACCCCGTGGAGGGTCGCCGGGGCAGCTACTCTTCATGTGTCTCTGACTGAGGAGGGTCGCCGTGGCCAAGTTTCATGTTCCCTGTCCCTGAGGAAGGTCGCCGTTCATGAGGCTTCCCTTCATGTTTTCAGTTCCTGGAGAGAGTCATCAGGACTGCTCCTCTTTTTGCCTGTTCCTGAGGAGGGGTTCTCTGTAAACCTTGTGCTATCCTAGGCATGTTTACATTAAAACTGGACCCCACGAGACAGAACGCTCAACTTATATTTTCAAGGATTTTTTATCTTCAATGGTGTCTGTGGCAGACATGGAATCATGTCCACCTTTGTCATGGGAGGATCACATATCAATGTAAGGGTGGGGTCATCTGGACCCCATAATAGAGCACAAGGGTTAAAACTCCTCACTGCAACAGGAATCTGAACTATTTTCAGGTTTGTATTTTGTTTTGTTGTTCCTCCAAGCGTTGTTGGGCATCTGGGATCTGCCCATTTAGGGAGGGGTACTGTCAGGATTCTGCACTTGGATTTTTTTCTTGTACTGTTTCTTTGGTTTGTCATGTTCTCTTTTTCTTAGTGTCACCAGGTTAAGGTTGATCATTCACAGCTTCCTCTATGTCAGTTTCCAGTTCTTCCTTGTCAGGTCGCCTTTTTGTTTTTCCCTTTAAGTCTATTAAATGTTTAGGTCTCTGAATTCAAGCCGTTTTGGGTCCAACTGCACATCCAGTTCATGACACACATTAAGCTTTAACTTAATGTGCTTGATAGAGTTGTACATACATTTATCTTATATTTGCTTTGTATGATTTTGATCTGTCTTCAAACCTGCATACCTTTATTTGCAAATAAAAGATTTGCAAAAAAGTAAAGAACTATTGTCTTAGCTAATTGTCACAAACAGGGAAGAAGTTGCATTGTGTGCTTGTATTTTCTGCATGAGCCATGCTTTGGCTCAGTGTCCTCTGCGTACGTCAGCTTGTGAGTGTCTATGTGAGTTGGTTTATTTCCAGACAGGTTGATTCATGTGCCTCATCCCTCCAGCTGGGTTCCCTATCGATCAGGCTGACTTTGGGCTTCTGTTGACCGAGGCCTGGGAGCAGCAGAGCAGTTATCTATAAGAGATACACACAACTGCTGAAGCATCTGTGGGTTACTTTTTTAATCTTTTCCTCCACCTCCAAGTCTTCCCCTTGAAGAAGGCCGCATGCTGACAAATCTGTCGATACCTTGCCCGCTAATTTTTGCACGGACTACCTTTTAGTGTCAAAGCCGGCAAAGGTTTCACATTAATATCATCTAAATGCTGCTGACTGCATTCGCCTGTCCTAGTTAACACGATCAGGGCTGTGAAGACACGGAAGATAAAAGGCTACTCACTGTGAGGAGGTAGCTACTTATCAGCTTCATACTACGGTTCAGATGAACCGCGAGTGGGTGGCGTGCTTTTAAGAGAATTTCGGCTGCACAACACGTGAAAAATCAATCATCTATCAGTGCACACAAGATTCACTCTGAAACACTAATTTAGCAAAAGAACACAAGTATTTCTTAGTGCTTGTTCAGCTTATTTGTCGTGTAAAGACTGTTTACATCACTGTCGAATATTCATGTTCTGCATTTGCTGTGTGGGTTTTGTTGTGTTTTATCCTGTTTGGCAGTTTTGTTACAAAATAACAAACAGTCACATCGATTATCTCTAGTGATCAAGTGTTTTTGAAATCCCACATTTCAACATGTATAGAATATGATTGATTTTAGGTGACAGAGTTTGATTTTTTTATTGAAAATCCTAGCTGAACGTGTTAGCAGAGCATGAAATCAAACATTCAGCTAAAGCAAAACTTGGAAATTCAGGTTTTATCCGCTTAACTAAATGTGACACATTTTTTTCTTTTAAAAACAGATTTCATGTCTGTTGTAAAAGGATTGGATTTATCATTGAAACTGGTTTTTTTGGTGTGGGGGACTTTGAAGGCTTTCATTGGATAAATCTCAGTGAAAGATCAAACACAGATAAACTTCTTGTATTTCCATGACTGTCTGTGTGGGCAGACAAAACTTACTTTCCTTGTCCTTTTTCCTCACACATTAGTGTTAATACAGACAAGATAGGATCTGTGTTGTGACAGCGCACAATCTGATAACTGCCAAACAGCTTAAGCTATGCAAGATAGAGAAACTGCAATATTCAGTTTGAGAAGAAGCTGATTGTGCCTGAAGCTCAGTGTCAGTCATCATGATGGATTACCCATCTGCTTCACCATTTATTCCTAACCTTAAAGAAATGCATGCCAACAGACACACAAACATGCAGCCTCTTTCATAGTTTTCACTTTAAAATCAGAGAACTCAGTACAAACCCTAAACTGCACAAAAGCTTGTTATATTCGTGTTGATACAGATGAGATAATTAGGAGAAATAGAAAAAGAATCGAAGGCATAATGAATACTTGCATTCACGTGGGCCTGCTATTTTCCCCTCTCTTGAAGAATTACTGGCCTACTTATCATGTTAATTACAAGTCTCTTAATTATCAAGCTTAATGAACCTGAAGAGCATCATTCAGTGTTCAGTCTGTCTTAGCACAAACTGCAGAAGGCCGTGTCTGAATCAGAGTTGGAGAGGACATTTGAAATGAAAGACTGATTTCTATTGGACTAACGGATTTCCTGCACTATTGGGTGCACCAATTATGAGGTGCACCGTTAATGCACGGTCCATTTTCAAACCTGTGTCATATATAAGGCTTACCAAACTATAAGGTTGATTAGGTAAGACTAAAGAGTAAAAAAAGTAAAAATCCAGTAACTGCATTCACTGTAATTCTAAGACTTATCAGTGATACAGTAAGGATTAGCCATGTTAGCGTATTCACGTTATCTGTAACACAGAAGATTAAAATAATTACTCCAAAACTTGTTAGTAACACATAAAAAACACAGTCTCATTAGCCATGTTAGCGTCTTCACAACGACACACAAGTAAAAAAAAAAGGCTGATACCACCAAAAAATAAACGTTTGAGTTTACTCCAAAACTTGTTAATAACACTTAAAGAAACACATCTCACACTGATACAAGTTAGCCATGTTAGCATAATTGCAACAATCCACCAGTAAAAAAAGAAAGCTGATACCACCAAAAAAAAAAAGAAAAACAAAAAAACATTTACTCCAAAACTTGCTAGTAACATGTAAGGAAACACAGTCTCACACCACTACAAGTTAGCCATGTTAGCTATGTTAGCATATTTACAATAATACACAAGTAAAAACAAAGACTGATAGGGCCTACAGCTAAAACAAACACTATAGTGACTACACTAACTCTAAAATTTGTAAGTAACATGTAAAATAAAAGTCTCACACCACTATAAGTTAGCCATTTAGCGTACTCACCACAACACACAAGTAAAAAAAAGACTGAAACAGACAAAACAATCATTATTGTGACTATGCTAACTTCAACATTTATTAGTAAAATGTAAAAAAAACAGTCTCACACCATTACAACTTAGCCATCTTAGCCATGCTAGCATATTAACAATGACACAACAAAAAAAAGGCTGATACCGCTAAAAAAAAAAATAATCATTTGAGCACACCAACTCCAAAGCTCAGTAACACGTAAAAAAACACAGTCTCACACTGCTTCAAGTTAGACATGTTGACATATTCCCAACAACACACATGTAAAAAAAGACTGATACAGCTAAAACACACATTATTGTGACTACGCTAACTCCAAAACTTGTCGGTGACATGTAAAAAAAACAATCTTATACCGCTACAATTTAGCCATGTCATCATATTCACAACACACAAGTAAAAAGAATACTGATACTGCAAAAAAAAGGAAAAAAAAAGAAAGCGTCAGTGTGAATACACTAACTCCAAAACTCATTAGTAATATTTAAAAAGAACACAGTCTTACACTGCTACAAGTTAGCCATGTTAGCGTACTCACCATAACACACAAATAAAATAAGACTGAAACAACTAAAGCAAACATTGTAGCAACTACACAAAGTATTAACCTTGTTAGTAACATGTACAAAACACAGTTTAACACTCCTACATGTTTGCCATATTTTTGTATTCACAGTAATACTCAAACTTTTTTGACACATATCCATCCATCCATTTTCTTAACCGCTTCGTCCCTGTCGGGGTCGCGGGGGTGCCGGAGCCTATCCCGGCTACTGATGGGCGAAGGCGGGGTACACCCTGGACAGGGCGCCAGTCTGTCGCAGGGCCTCAACCACACACACACATCCACTCTCACATTCACACATAGGGTCAATTTAGAGTCACCAATTAACCTATGAAGCATGTTTTTGGACGGTGGGAGGAAGCCGGAGTCCCCGGTGAAAACCCACGCATGCACGGGGAGAACATGCAAACTCCACACAGAAAGGTCCCAGCCGGGAGTCGAACCGGGGCCTTCTCGCTGTGAGGCAAGAGCGCTAACCACTGCGCCACCGTGCAGCCCTTTTTGACACATATCTAAAAAAAAATTAAAATAATAAAAAAAACAGTTCAACACTAGTACATGCTAGCCTTGTTAGTGTATTCACAAGTCCCGACCTTATTTGCAACACATTAAAAAAATGCACTAATACAGCAAAAACAAATGCTAACTCCCAACCTTGTTAGTAACGGATCCAAAAAAAACAGTTCAACACAGCTACATGTTAGCCACATTAGCATATTAGCAAAACTTAGTTTAATTTCTAACTTGTAAAACAGAAAAACAGACTCGCATTTTGGCAGAGAAATGTGTACCTCTCAAAATGTATTGGATATCAGTGAGTAGAACCAGGATTAATCGACACATTAATGTCCCTGATAACCCTATAAAAGGCATTGTTGTTTTTTTGAGAAAAGACTGTAGCTAAAAGACAGCACAGTCACAACAGACATTCATAAATTGTTTCTTGGTTTCCACATTAGCCTTTCGTCTTTACATTTCTCCACCATGCACTCACACTTCTATCTTCATTTCCTTTTTAATTCTAAGAGACTAGCTGGCAGTTTAACAGTTATTTTACATATGTGCATGTGTTGATTTATTCTTATCCTGTGAAGCACTTTGTGACTGCTGTCTAAAGGTCCTAAATAAGCATTACTTACTTGAGTGATTTCTCCCCAACATGCAGCATGTCCATCAATTTATACTGATTTTGGAGCCACGAAACAAAAAAGAATCCCCAAAGTTTGACTTTAAAATGCTTAAATACTTTAAAGGACTCCAACCAGATTGTAGCTAATCGATAAAAACAGAAAGTGAGTTTTCTGTACGCTGTCATCTCTCGCCAAAAATATCAAGATGAAATCACTTTTGAGGGAGAAATCAAATTTGATTCTTGGAAGTCTGTGCAACTTCTTTGATTTAAGGATTAGAGCTGTGGAGCGCTCATTGCTGTCTTAACAATTACTCTGAGACTAATGGAAGCGGATGCCGTTAATCTTCACATGCTGGCACCGATGCACATCCAGCAGCACACTCCATCTCCTCCTGTGCTGCCATCTCCTGCTGCTCAGATCAATACGCAGAGCTCAGCCATCATATATTATCAACCTGGCGTCATTCATAACAATTCAACCAAACTTTTCAGTGGTCAAATTATCGCGGTGTAATTATATTTGATTGATACTTCAGCAGGATGGAATGTTATGCCCCAGTTATCCAGTTAGAGGTTAGTTATTGCTACGTCAAGTTGATTATTATCTCCAAAAGAGCGTCAGATCGATCACAGCAAATATAAAAATGCTACATAGTTCTGAGTTATTTGTGTTATTGCCATGTAAACGAGTTTTAAGACCTGTTTTCATGACCTAATTCATGAAACCTCAACTGATACCAGACACGGTACTGGAACCACACCGGAACCAGATGCGTACAGGTCACGAACCGGTACCAGGCGCGGTACTAAACCTAAACCGGAACAAGACACGATCCTGGACCTGAACTGATGCCTTCCACAAACCAGGCCCATACGCAGTACCATACACAGTGAAGGACACAAAATGGTACCAGACGTGGTGGTACTGGACCCAAACCGGTACCAAACACGTTACTGGACCTGAACCGGCACCAAGCGCTCTACTAAACTTAAAGCAGTACCAGACACAATCCTGGAACTGAACCAATACCAGACGCGAACCAGACCCAGACGCAGTACCATACGCAGTACACAACACAAACTGGTACCAGATGCAGCAGTACTGGACCCGAACCAATACCTGATGCGGACCAGGCCCAGTCCCAGTACCATACACAGTACAAGACACAAACTGATACCAGATGTGGCGGTACTGGACCCGAACCGATACCAAACATGTTACTGGACCCGAACCGGTACCAAGCGCGGTATTAAACCTAAAGCAGTACCAGACACGATCCTGGACCTGAACCGATACCTGACGCGGACCAGACCCAGACGCAGTATCAGCACAGAATACGAACTGGTACCATACGCAATACTGGACTTGAACTGGTAGATGCGGTACTCAGCCTGAACCGATACCTGATGCAAACTAGGCCCAGATGCAGTACCATAGCCAGTACAGGACTCAAACCAGCACCAGGGACGGTACTGGACTTGAACCAGTACCAGACGCTGTACAGGATATGAACCGGTACTAGGCACGGTACCAGAGACTGTACTGGACGCAAACCGATATTGGACGCGAGTTTGGGTCCAGCCCGGGTTAGGCTGAGGACGAGTTGGGGACACCCAAAAAGTGACGGGGAGAGGTCCCAAACGTCAAAATGTGACGACTTGAGAATGAGGATGTGCTGTTATAGAAGCAAGAGCGCGCAGACCGGGAGAGATAGAGATCCAGAGCATTTAATCATATAGCTGGGCAATTTACCGCAAAGCTTACTGTCACCACTCGACCTACAACCAACGGGGGCCTAAAAGAGGAATTGCTGAAAACTCCGGCCACTCAGTAGAAACTAAGCTCACAATCTACTGGAGTTACATCGATCGTGCTTACATTTAAAAAATGCCACGTGAGAGGAGCACATCAGTAGCAGATTGTGCCAGTCAGGTACTGAGCACAGTTATGTTCTGACTGTAAGCTATCATTCTAAAACAGAACGCAGTCTAAATTATTAACTCCCAGTGTGTAATTCCATATTCCACGTATCCCTGCACATCGCCAGGTCCACGTTTCTCCTTTCAGAGTCACTGCTTTGTTAAAGCACAATGGGGCATATAATGGCGTTAACTGGGCCTCAAATGGAGCAAATGAGTGGCCGTTTAATTGTGAGTTACAATGCTTTCTTTCCTGTGGTAGAGGATGAGAGCCGGGCGCCTTGAGTAGTAATTATCTCAGGTAGCTTTATCATTAGCATGGGCCTCTGGTTTGTAAATGCAGCCACAGGCTCAGATTCTGCTTTGTGGATTGCTCATATTGTTGTGCTCTTCCAATGTTGAGCTGTTTATTTGCCCACAAGAAAATCGTGGTAGAGTCTGGCTGCCTTGCTGAGGACAATAGGGTGTTTATTTCTTTTTTTTTTTTTTTTTTGTCTTGGTTTGTGGTGAGCAGCGTTTCAGTGGAATCATCAGGTTGCTGCAGCAACAAAGAACTGTGTCTCTGTAAGCAGAGTTGAGGTTTCAAAATGAACTTCTAAATTAGAAAGGCTGTTTGGAACCAGATAAATGGGAGTAAAAGCGTCAGTTTAGTGCCAATAACTGTTTCATTATCACAATACTGCTGATGCTTCATTTGAATCTCATTTTGTTTCTGACAAAAGCTCAAGTCTTAAATTGCCGCAGTAGACCACAGAGTCTGAATATATTTCATTGTTTATGCAAAATGAAGACGAAAACAACTGCATGACAATAAAGCTGAAAACGAGGATAAAATGCTTCTGAGCACCTGTTTTAGAAGGAGAAATGGGTTATGAATGGAGGAGAAAACACTAACTTAACAATGGCTTGTTCAACATTTACGCTTTCAAAGATTTTAACCAAATTCTGTGAGAAGTTCAGTAAAGAAGTACCCTTGATAGAGAGGTGTCCACAGGATTTAACTCAGACAAAGTGGGAAATAGAGGTGGTTACAGGTGATCTTTGCAGAACAAGGTTTGAGAAAGAGACGACTTCTGGTTTCCTGATCAAGCCAGCTACTCTGTCGCCACAGCAGAGCTTGATAGCTCAATGCAATGGAGCTCGCTAATGAGCTCACTAGCTGGATACAGCAGAGCTTGCTAGCTCGCTACATGGATTTTGTTAGCTTGATATAGAGAAGCTTGCTACAGCGGAGCTCGCTAGCTGGCAACAGGGGAGCTCACCAGCTCGATACAATGGATCATGCTAGCTCGATGCAACAGTGCTTGATGCACCGGAGCTCGCTAGCTCGGTACATCAGAGCTTGCTAGCTTGATACAATGGAGCTCTCTAGCTCACTATATCAGAGCTTGCTAGCTTGGTACAATGGAGCTCACTAGCTCACTACATCAGAGCTTTCTAGCTTGATACAATGAAGCTCGCTAGCTTGCTGCATCAGAGCTTGCTAGCTTGATACAAAAGAGCTCGCTAGCTCAATACAACAGAGTTCGCTAGCTCTATACAACAGAGCTCACTAGCTCGCTACATCAGAGCTTGCTAGCTTGATACAATATAGTTCACTAGCTCGCTACATCAGAGCTTGCCAGCTTGCTATAACGGAGCTTGCTAGCTTGATACAACAAAGCTCGTTAGCTTGCTGCATCAGAGCTCGCTAGCTTGATACATCAGAGCTCGCTAGCTTGATACAACAGAGTTCGCTAGCTTGATACAACGAAGCTCGTTAGCTTGCTGCATCAGAGCTCGCTAGCTCAATACAACGGAACATGGAATCCCGGTTCGTGGGTTAAATACAATATTTTTTGCATTTCATGAAATAAAAGGAACAAATGTCCCAGCGATATCAGAGCTATCCAGTCGTTCAGTTTTGATCCAGATTCCAGCTCAGATGAGGAAATAAAAAAAAGACGTTCATGGGTCTATTTATCTGCAAGTGGATGCATCAAAACAGAATTGGGCAGGAAGCTCATGGTCCACAGTTGTAGCACCTCCATCACTGCTACAAGCTTTTTCAAGAAAGTTTTGGGGTTTTTTTTTTTTTGCTCCTGATTCACCACGATTTAAAAAAATAAATACTCAGAAATGCAATTTTCTTTATGTTAGTCCTCTATCATGAAAAAATCTAACAAGATAATGTTAAAAACACCATTTTCATTAGAGTGTGTCTTTCATTGCTCCTTTCATATGTAAAAGGGGTTGTTCCCACTGAAATTCTGCTAACACGGATGAACTCCAATATTCTCAATAACATCACCAATAGTTCATGAACTTGTCAGTAAATCTACAGAACTAAGCCACATTGTTACAGAGATGCAACAGAAAACCCAAAACGATCTCCTTCCATCAGTTTGAATATGATCCAACTCATGCTTGTTGCCCTGATCAAATTTTTAATAGTTCTTGCTCCTCTGATCTTGACCTTTGTCTCGTGGTCAGAATGATTGCGCCTCTAATTTTAAGGGGTTTGACCTTTCCGCACAGCCTGTTCCTGACCAGAGCCTGAACTCTGAGTTTGTGAGCTGCCCGAGTCGTTTAACGTGCAGCATTAGTATTCATGCGTCAGCCAAATGCAGATTGGACAAACCTTGAAGAGCACACACACACAAACAAACATGTTTTGAAGTGTGGAGACCTACAGTTGATGCTCCTGCACTCCTTAAAGTTTGCTAGCGACTTATTTGTATTCATATCCTTCTAAATCGCCTGTAACACTTCTCTGCTGCCAACTACAAGTCCAGTACTGTTTGTGACTAAAATGCAAAGTGGCCAGAGGAGAAAAACAAAGAGTTAATAAAGACAGCGACACAAGCAAAGACGAACTGATCTGCATTCATCCTATTTCCCTCCTGTTTATTATAATTAAAGCTCAATAAACACAAGTTTACATTTCTCACTCAAAAGCCCCACAAATATGACTTATTAAAAAAAAAGACTGAATTGTAGGAGATATTAGCAAGATAATCTTTAAGATTTTAGATTTAAATATCAGCATTCCAATTTAAGAAAAAAGCCCTCTCAACCACTACCACTCTAAAGCCTGTGAATTTAAATATCAGCTTCAGATTTCATTTCACAAACTTCCAGAAAATGAAAATTAGAGGAGCGAGACCACAACCTGGAATCCCAAACTAGCTTGTTAGGCAATAAAACCTTTGCAATTTGCATTTTTATTGGACGACAATTCAGTTTATGAGTTGCAGAAAGCAGGCATGAATAGTTTGTGTCTTTTCACAATAAGTTGGTGAGAATGCGACTTCTTCCATAAACAATGTGAACGAATGGAGTGAAAACTCAAAACGGCTGCAATGCACCAAAACTAAACAAGATCGCTTCAGCGCTAAGTCAAATCAAAAGTCCCTTTTTAACCCTTTAAAACCAGAGCTCCAGTGTTTATGTTCTTTCATTTAGTTTTCAGCCTTCAGAATCTACTGGAATTATCGTGTTAACGGTTGAAAAGTTACACAATGTAAAGATTTTGTAATTAGGCGTCACTAAAAATACCTCAGGTGTTAAAGGGTTAAGCAAATTTTCATTTTTTTTAACAACTAAATCAGAGAAAATGCAGGTGGAGATTAAATTTGACTATTATAAGTGTTTTGTGTGCGAGGAGATGTTTACAAATGACTGCAGGACAGACATGAAGAAGACTCAATGCTGACTTACCAACTTGAGATGAGTCACCTACAGGGGCAGAGAGAGAGAGAGTATGGGTCAGTCCAAGGAGTTACATAAAACCACACTCTGGGTGATAGATTCAGCAGAACTAACACACGTGTTCATTGAAACAATAGCAGATATCATTCTAAAGTGGATGAACGGGATTCTTTCAGGAGATGAAATGGAAAGGTCAAAGGGAAACATTCAGGTAACACTTTTCCCTCCTGAAATACCTGACCAGGTATCCACATCTTCAAAGACACACTCCAAATATCTTGATTTATTGTAAAAAAGTTCCCACTGGTCTTTAAAGGGCAATGGAGCTTTCTAGCTGTAGAGTTTAGATCCAGATTCCAGCACAGGCGAGGCAAACAAAGACGTTCAGTGGCTGAGCAGGAAGCTTCTGGGTTGCCCTTGTAAGTCCTGTGTCACATCTTCAAGCTTTTTCCATCCAAATTTACAACAATTTGCTTAAAGAAATACTCAGCAATGCAATTTTAAGTTTGATTTTCTTCATAGATGTCCTCCATCATCAGAGCAAAACATGTTAAATACATCAAAACCAAATATTTCACTGGAGTGTGTCTTTAAAGAGACAACTCAATAAAAACAAGAACATTTTGATTTGTGATAAAGTTGCCAGGCTGCTGCAACATTTCCTGGAAATAAAGAAAGCTTGTGACTGGACTGGCAATTATCTCTTTAGACTGGGGCTCAGCAGAGGAAGCACTCCAACTAGTGCTGGGCGACATAGAAAAAAATGTATATCATGCTATGGATTATTTTATATCACAATACCAATATATATCACGATATTTACCACAGTGAAGTTTATTTTCAAATATTCGCTAAAAAAAATTGACAAAAATGTAATTATTTACTTTTTTCTGACTTCATTTTTTCATGCAAAATGTAACTGACTAGTTAAAAAACTAATAATTTCACAATAGTTTTTCAGTAAAAAACTAATTTTTTGCACAAAAGACACTTTTCAATTACCCACACAATATATATATATATATATATATATATATATCGCACACACAATATACTGTATATCGTCATATCGCCATCAGATAACCTGCATGTCCTGTCATAAAACGTCTAGCTCCAACACAACAAAGAGAGAGTGTTCGACACGGATCAGAGCAAATGAAGACACACTAGCTGCTCAAACATCTCATCCATTAAACCTCTTCACTCCTCCACGGATACGGACAACATACCCCACAAGAAATATAGACGTACCAAAGCGTGTACCTGGCCTCTTGTAATACAGCAGCTGTGTACAAATATAAGGTTATGGTAGCCGTCTTCATAGTGTGGGAGACAGAGCGGGGGTAATCATCTTTTACTGAGGGTATATCATTTTGGAGAGCAGATAGGACCCAGAGGAAGAGCCATAAAGTCTCCAGTGACCCCTCTAGTACAGTAAATAACTGGAGCTGGATCCCAGCAGAATTTTAATACCCATGAAGGCATTTTATGGAGAGAAGTCTCTCGGGCCAAGGCTGGGGAGCTGCAGCTTCCTGGCAAACTCTACGTCCAGCATCCTGACTTTATACATGCAGAAGACCCTCTATTGCTCTATAGAAGCATCACAAACACACTCAGCACTCACTGTTTGTTTTCTAAAGACGCTGAATATTATTCAGTCAAACCATAGCAATTTTTATCTTTGCAAAATACTCTAAAAAATAAATAACGGTGAATAAACACAGATTCAAAAGTAAGAAAACAACACATCAGAAATCAATGAATTCAGTAAAACACTAACTCAGCAGGACTCCTGCTCACACAGTTTCACAGTTAATATTTCATCTCAGCTCCCGCTGCTGTCAACTGTCACCAAACTAAGGCTGGGGCTTCTCCCGCTAAGGTCACTTGCATTTCGAATACAAATACAGAAACTCCCTCTGCATCGGACAAAGCGCAGAGAGAAGACAAATAAACGGTTGGATACATTCTAATAGAACTAGAATAGAACATCTGTATTTCTCAGCTCAGTTTGAATAAATCATTTTCATCTTCCACTGCAGGGATGACAAACTCAATCGCACAAGGGGAAAAAATCCAAAACACCCTTTAGGTCGCGGGTTGAACAGGATAAACATTAATTGAACACTAAACTAAATATTTAAAACTTTAAAACCATAACTTTTTGACATAATTATGAATTAGATAAATTGCATTAATGCTAGTGTGAATGCTGTAAGCTGAATTTGTCTGCTGAAGATGCTAGTGCTGATGGCTGAAGATGCTGAAATTGATAGCTGAAAATGATGAAATTGATAGCTAAAATCACTGAAGTTGGTTGCTGAAAACGCTGAAGTTGATAGCTAAAAATGCTGAAACTGATAGCTGAAATCACTGAAGCTAATAGCTGAAAACGCGGAAGTTGATAGCTGAAATCACTGAAGCTAACAGCTGAAAATGCTAAAATTGATAGCTGAAAACGCTGACACTGATAGCTGAAAATGCTGAAATTGATAGCTGAAAACGCTGATACTGATAGCTGAAAATGCTGAAATTGATAGCTGAAATCACCGAATCTAAAAGCTGAAAACGCTGAAGCTGATAGTCAGCTAAAATATTAGCTAAATGCCAAATTTGCCTAAAAACAAACAAAAAAAACTTAGGTTAGCCAAAAGAGCTAGCATGTAGCTGAAATATTAGATAAACTTGTAGATAGCCAAAAAACTGAAAAAAGAGCCTAAATTCAACACGGTCTCAGTAAAATGCGTACATATGCCACGACTTTGCACTCTGAAATACCGTGTATAATATACGCCAAACACGCTTTTTGCGTGCATATGATACGCAATGGTAGAGAATAGGTTGCGCCGGCGTACATATACACGAGTTTTTAGGTTTCGTTTTGATCACGTGGTCAAAAATCCTCCGGCTCTTTTCTAAATGACGTCGTTCCTGGTTAAGGTTAGGATTACGGTTATGGTTAGGGTTAGAAAAGCAAATTGTTCGTTTGTGGGGCTGTCTGTGATGCTCACGGCTCCACCAGGGGACGTGTCAATCGTGGAAAACACATTTAACACGTTTAGGACCGCGCGTATTATATAAAACCGGTTTTGGCGTATATTATACACGGTATTTCCCAAATCGTGGCATATGTACGCATTTTACTGAGACTGGGCTCCTAAATTAGTCAAAAACAGCTAGTGTGTAAACATTAGTCCAATTTTAAAACAGCCTAAAAAACTGAAAAAAGTCTAAATTAGCCAAAACAGCTAGCACGTAGCTGAAATATTAGCTAAACTCCAAAATAGCCTGAACAAATCTTAGTTCTTGCCAAAATAGTCCTAAAAGCTAGCAGAATGCCAATTTATAAAACTGTTTAACATAATTCTGAATCATAAAAAGTCTGTAATATTATTCCAGAATTAATCAACTTAAACCTTAAATAACTTTCAATATTTTACTCTCCATAAAAATATATTTTGTCAAAATTATACAAGTTAGAAATGAGCTAAAGATAATATCAGGCCATTAATAACAATAAAATAAAATGATCTGGAGGGCCGGATAGAATTACATGGAGGGCCGGATCCGGCCCCCGGGCCTTGACTTTGACACATGGTCTACAGCATAAAGGATAACTCATTAAAATTTACAGCATGAATCCAGACATTCATCAAATCTCTACCACATGTGTTACTTTTTAAGACAATTATCAGCTTGAAATGACTAATTCATAACATTTTGTTCTACTCTTCTTATGCATTTAACCAATGTTCGATTATTTATTCTACATGCCACCACATTCTCTGTGTTCATCACATGACATGTCAGCTGCTGATCTCGTCTCTATTTTAAAAGCTTGTTGAGCCGTCCAGCAAAAAACAAGAAGGCAAGCAATGCAGCTATAACCTTTTTATGGAAATATTGGAGAATTGTCAAGAGTGATGTGCAGCACGTAATTGTTTTTAGTCTTCTGGACCCTCAGCTGATGCTGCAGCTGGTGCCTCCGCCCCTCCCACAGAGGGCTAAGGCTGGCTCAGATGGGGATTTCTGCAATCCTGGATGTGCATTTTTTATTAGTTTGTTTTTTTTTCCTCATTTTTTAATATCAAAATCATTTAAAATCGATAATGTTTGTTGAAAAATAATTTTTGTGCATCTTTTCCCAGCCTAAAGTCAACTCAGAAAAATTAAATCCTCAATTTGCTCCTCAGGATGAGCTTTTGGATTGTTTTTGTTTTTATTGTTTTTAATTTACACATTAAACAGTTTATTATCTTAAGGAACCTCTTAATTCTGCACCATGAAAGTGTTGTTTGTCTGCAGTAGACATCATTCTGGTTTATCACGATAAACTAATAATCAGAACTGAATTCAGCAGCTTCTCTAGAACAGGGGTTCCCAAACTACGGCCAAAGGGCCGGATCTGGCCCTCCTCCACATTTGGCAGGCCCCCCAAACAATAAGAGACGCATCATTTTATTTCCTCAATCTGGCCCACAATGAACGTGACTTTTAATTCCAACCCCTGCAGTCTGAACTATGACGGGAGAGGATGGAATATTTATTGGTTTAATTTTTAAAATGTTTTAGTGTTATTTTTTCTGTGAAGATTGCAGAAATTAGCCAGAAAAGTTGCATTCCCTGTGATAATGCTAGTGTGAATGCTTTTTGCTGACAGTAGTCGCTGAAGATGCTGAAGCTTTTTGCTAAAAATTGACTTTAATTGCTGAAGCGATTCACTGAAAATGCAAAAGCTATTTGCAAAATGTTTAATTTGCTAAAAGACTGGAAATATTTAAGAACTATGAAAGAGCGCTGACGTTAAGCCAAATTTTCTGAACAATTTGTAGTAAAATTGCTTAAAAATCCCTAATACATGCCAATTTTGAAAAGAAAAGTGTGTTGCTTAAATATGAGCTGAACTCCAAATTAGCCTGAAAAACCTTAGTAAATTCCAAATTAGCCAAAAAAGCTCACTCATGACTTAAACACTAGCTTAACTCCAAAGTAGGCTATTCTAAATTCTAAATTTGTCAAAAACATTAGCCCGTTGCTAAAATAGAAGCTAAACTCCTAATTAGAATAAAAGAAACCTCAATAGATAGCAAATTAGCCAATGAAGCTAGCACATAGCCTAAATACTAGCTAAACTCCAAATTTGCCTAAAGTTTCTGAGTAAATAAATTAGACTAAAACGTTGCTAAAATAGAAGCTAAACTCTAATTTAGCCTATAAAAACCTTAGCAGATAAAAAGTAGCCAAAAATGTTAGAATGTTGCTAAAATATTAAGTAAACTACATTTTTTTTAAATTACTTTAAAATATTAAAACGTAGCCCATGAATAAATTTAAAAGCGTCTTGCTAATCTTAATATTGGAAATTTGATAACTTTACACATTCATTTCTATGGGGCATATATTGCTCAATATTTCAAAAACTTTAAAGTTTATTTATACAACAGTAATGTCCTGAACGAGTTGAAGGTTGTGATGAGAGGATTGATGAAATCAGTGAAAGTGTGATTGAGTGTTAACATGAGGATTAAGGTGAAGAACAGAGCAGGAGAATCACTATAGTGTGAATGTTCACTAACCATTCACACAATTATTTAAAATGTGGTTATGAGTGGCTGTCTGGAAAACCATAAATGTTTAGGCTGATTGTTACTTTTTCTGTTAGGCTACAAACCGACCATCAGAGAAGAAAATGTGAAGAAGAAATTTGTGGATCTAGAAGCTCCTAAACGTGTCCAAACAGCTGGCCTGTCTCACCTCCACTGCACTGCATTTAAGTGAAGGTAGATGTTATTCACATTTGTGTCCTTCCTGTTTTCTGCATGTCCATGAGAGTACAGTCTGTTCAGAGCGACAGAGTTAGCATGAAAAAACAAACTTTTAGCAATTAGCTGTCAAATAACCAGTCAAAGTGTAACGCTGTTAGACAGTCTTTATTTCCTTCATTTTCAATACTGTCTTGAAGTTGAGTTATGTCACCTGGACAAATCTAAACCTTCAGTGAATTTTTCAGAAATATTCATAAGAATTTGTCGCATCGTTGCATCCTGCTGCTACTGCTGGACCTTTTCCCATCCGATCCTTCTGCTCACCTGGTAGGTGTGGCCAGTAAATCTTAATAGCACCTGGCAGGTAAGCTAGAGGAGGCCTCACCAGGGAGCAGAGCAGTAGTAATTTGAGTTGTGTTGGTATGTTTTGTTCTTTTCTATCTCAGCAGTCTTCCACTGCTGGGTTTTGTTATTTTAGTTTGGGGTTGGTAGTCTTGATTTGTGGGCTTTGTTTATTTGTTTTCTTAGATTGTTTTGTTTAGGGGGAGCTGCTGACCCTGACGGTCGACATGGCTGGGTCAGCTTATTTTATGTTTGGCCGAGGAACCAATTCCCTTTTGATTTGTCTTTTTGTTTGTTCCAGCGCACTAATTATTTGATTTTGTTGTTTCATTTCAGGACACTATATTTCCTTTATTTAATAAACTGGGTTTCTTTTGTTCTCATTGGTGTCCGGTTTTTGTTATTGTCCCCTTTTTTGTAGTTTCCCCCCAGATGAGCCAGGTTTAGGGATCTAACACTCATAAATGATAAAAATGAAGTTTCACAGTCTATTATTAAGGCAAAGCAGAGTTTTGTTTCTCTAACACATTATTTTCTGTGGTGAAAACCAAGAAAGAGATTTATTTTTGTTTCAAATCGAGTAAGAGTTGATCCCAAAAGTGTTGTATGTAGCTTACCCGTATACCAGTTAATTTATTCAGCATGTTAGTGACCTTCAAAGCATTTTCCCGTTATATGAAGCAGCTCTGTTCTCTATCTGTTTGGTTTTCAGACCAACAATTTAACAATTTACCTTTTCCCCTCTGTCTTTTTCTCTCTCACACACACAGATCCCCTCCTCACGGCGCATTTGCACACCTCTTTTCTGGACGCTGGTCTTTGCTATAATCCTCTGGACTCTATGCTGAGGCTGCAGCCTGGTAATTCACCAAATCCCTCGCTCCTCTCTTCTGCTCACACCTCTCCTCCAATGTCAAGTGCTCCTTGACAGTGCATGTAAAACCCGGCACACAATCATACAAGACAGGTCAAAAGTTTTTCCAGCCACCACTAATGAACCTCCGTTTTACTTTTTCCTCTCTATAAATCTCATTTTAGAAACACCTGAGTTATATTTTTCCACAATTTTTTTTTTTTTTTTTGGAGCTTGATTTTTGGAAAACTATTTGAATTATATGTATAAAAAAATAAAACATGTCCGAACTCTAAGGAATAAAACAGTCTCTGGTGTATTTTATAACCTTTGAGGAGTAAAGCAGATATTTTTTTTAATCTGTTTTTCACCGTGTTACCACATTATTGGGATCTTCATCCAAATAGATTTTTTTCTCCCAAATATTATTGTTTCATGGGATGTTACTGCCATTCTAGTTATTCGTAGTAATTTATGAAATTGTTTTGGTGATGCATAAAAACTCTGACAACAAAGCATTCATTTATTCAGGATTCATTTGGTTCTCAAACAGAATATTTAAAGATAGATATTGTTCTCATGTATTAAGTGGGAATGTTTGTTTCTTTCCTGGTACAAAGATTTTTCTTTAGTCATATTTAATCAGCCTTTGACATTTTTTTGATTTAGTTGCACGTGAGCAGGATCTTGAACCCAACGCTGTGTCTTCATATACTTTTATGAGGCTGTTTCATATTCAAAACACATTTTCAATAGATATTTATTCATTTTCTGACAAAATAATCACTTTAACTTTTGCCATTAAAATGTGCACATGATGAAACTTATTAAACACTAAATAAAAATGAAATCAAGAAAAAAATGAACTTACTGCTAACAATTTATCCATATTTCTACACTAGAAAACTGATTTTGCTTGGAAAGAAATGTCAATTTTTGCCTTTATTTATTTGTGGTGCCTTTAAAACATCAGTAATCATATAATTATGTTCAAAGAAAGATTTATTATGTTTGCTTGGACTGACAAATGCCATTCAATTATTTTATGATTCAGCTTACGGCTTTAAAATATATATTTTTTAAGTTGCATACAGTGATAATGCAGGAGTGTAGGGGAAAAGAGCCCCTCTGTCAGTCCACTGTAGACTGGCAGGAATATCAAAAAAGTGCATTAAGAGCATGAAAAGAAATGGAGGAGTGAACATAACAGTCAGGAAAAGGGAAGAGAGATAAAGGAGAAGGCATGGCTACGAGGAGCATACCTTTCAAAGGGAAAAGGATTTGAAACTGTGTAACTTTCCTATGCTAAGAGATCAAATAAATGTGAAGGACACTTTGAAGGCCCTCCTCAGTGCGACACAGCAGCAGCATTTCTGTGAGGAGCTAAAAAAACACACTGAAGTATCAAGGCCTCTTAATTCATCCTTTATGATTTGTGGGCTAGCTTTAATGGACGTGTTCAGACGTGTGTTTAGTGATCTATTGTCTGATCCAAGTTAATGATCTGACAGGATTTTTCTCAGTTCGCTCTGATTGGGTAAAAAATACGCTTAGTGGAATTTTTTTTTTTTTTTTAGAATTTGTGAAATCTAAATAAAATGTTTGACTTACTGCAAAAGCTACATGTAGTTTTATATAATTGAAAGAAAATATACATCTGTTAAATTTAAGTTGATGATGTAGTTCCCCATACGACCACCAGAGGCTGCGTATTTTTATTTTTTTAAAACGTACAGATAAAATAATGCTTTAAGCATATCTGCCTTTCCAGGTGGGCTGTCTTCAGGTGTAAAATAGGCAAAGCTGTTTGGGGTATGCAGGTGATCGTAAACTGCTAATGAACCTGTAAGTAATTACAGGATTTACGGATACTTACGGATTTTTCATTTTTTTCAACCCCTAAACCTGTGAAAGTTTTTCTCTTCCAACAGATGATGAATTCTTAAACCTTTAAATTTTCAATCTGAATTTTTTAATTAATTAATTTTTTTAACCCTTATATTTTCGAGGGCCAAAACATTTTTTGAAAAATGGAAAAAAAATTTTTCTATTGAATTTTTTTATCCATTGAATTTCTGGGCCATCGAAATCAAAGGTAAAAAAAAAAAAAAAAAAAAAAAGGTTTTTATTGATTTTTTTCCCATCAAATTTTTGGATCAACGCAAATCAAGATTTTTTTTTTCTTTTTTTTAAGTGAGGTTTTTCCATTGATTTTTTTTTTTCCATGGATTTTTTTTTTATTGAATTTTTTGGGCCATTGAAATCAAGAGTAAAAAAAAAAAAAACAAGGTTTTTTTCATTGACATTTTTTTTCAATTAAATATTTGTCCATCAATTTTTTTCCATTGAATTTTTTTTTTCATTGAATTTCTGGGCCATCGAAAGCAAGGGTTTAAAAAAGCAAGAATTTTTCCATTGAATTTATTTCTACAGAATTTTTTTTCCATCAAATTTCTCAGCCAATGAAAATCAGTGGTTCAAAGAAATTGACAAATAAAATTCAATGGTTTAAAATTCAGAATTTGAAAAACTTCCAAATAAACCCTGCACACGGAGCCTATTTGTTATGTTCAAATAAGTCCACGTTCTTTCAGAGCCTCTTGAATCTTCCTTTTATACACCCTGACTGCTACACTGTGTTCACACCAAATGCAATGTACACATCCAGTTACTAAGTGAAGTCAATACATCAGAGGTCATGTGGCACATTTTAAGCTTTGGCACATGACCTGCTTATGGCGTTATCAGTGGGTGGAGTCCAAAACAAAGATGGAGGAGAGTCTGATCATTCTTCTCCTGAACTTTGGGATTTTGTTTTTATTAGTATGGAGACCAAATAAAAAAGTTCTCTAATTTTATTCTTTTTTTTTTTTCCCTCCTCAGACTAATGCAGGACAACTGGATCACAGAGACAGAAGTACCGCTGAAAGCGCCATCATTTAGACACAGCTACTGCAGTATTTAAGAGTCTCTGAATGATCTCATGAACCCAGACATGGAGATGTGATTACTGATGCTTTCGTAGCGCTCTTTAGATTAAATAAACCTAAACTCAACATCATTCGTGTCTTTCATCCATTGTAAGCGAGATATACCATCAATGCCTCCACCTATTGAAGAGGATAAAAACATATGATGGTAGCTCCTCCCACAAATATATGGAGCGTCATGTTTAAGAAAACATTTTTGGATAAGCGTCCAGCGGCGAATTTCAAGAGAGATGCAAACTGATGCAAAAATTTGATGAAAGCAGCTTCAGAGGGATGAACCCAAATACCCGTCACACATGCATGTGCGTCATTGGTAAACTCTGGAAATTTTCCCTACACCCTTACCCCCTCCCAACGGCAGCAACCTGCTCCATTGATCTGAAGTCTCAAACAAGAAACTCTAATGTTGTTCCACTTGGCCCATTAAGCCTCTGCTTGTATGCTTCAGCAGGCCCAAGACTGCCCACTACTCTGTGAATTCCTACAGCAGGCACAGGGATGGGGTCAGAGGGAGCGTAGAGGCCGATACAAACAGGATTCATTTGTTTATAATTTAAAGAAAAAAAAGACATTAATTTATTTTATAAAAAATACTTTGTTGCCCTAAAAATGCCCTAAACTATTTTTTCAGAGGTTTCTTTGGAGTTGCAGTGTTCCCCCACTTATTCACGTTTCTTTATTCGTGGTTTTACGTAGTCGCAGTCACACAACTCTTCTGGTTTGTCACAGAAACTCTGACAATTAAAGAGATTTTTGCGTCAGAAGGAGTTGCTGCACTGCTGAGGTGTATCTCCACACAGCAGAGCCCCTCCGGAGGGCGGTTCAAACATTAACCGCAAGTGGATGCTTGTTGCTGAAAGGTGTTTGGTGTGGTGTGCTGCCAACTAGTGGTCAGGAGTTTAGAAGTAAAGATTTTGAATCAATTATAAATAATTGATTGAAAATGGTTCTGGAAGAAGTTGAAATCAATATTGCTAAGTAAAATATTGCGATATTTTACAAAATAGATTTTTCTGTTACAAAGGCAAACGTGACCAAAAAAAAAAAAAAACATTCAACAACTAAAAAGTTGAAACCAATCTAAAGCAATCTAAGATTAAAAAAAACATTGCAGACACAGTATGAAAATGTAGGATAATAATAATTTATAATTATTTGTTTTTTAATTGAGATTAAGAAAAGAATCTGTTTACAGTATTAATTTGGCTGCTGTTTATGTTTGAAGCAATATTCCTCTGTTGTTACAAAGCGTATTACGCTAGGTTCACACTATCATACATCAGGCGTTAGCATTGGTGGGATGAGCAACAAAGCTGAATATGTAAATTATGTCAAAACAGAAACTAGTCAAACTTTTGTAACCTCTATACTCTGCAAGTGACTCTTGTTTGGTGGATTGCTTGTTTATTTGTTTATTTATTTAAGACAGGGACAGCAAATACAAATATGACACCTAAAGATGCAAATATGTAAGATTATTGGGGTTTATTTCCATCTTTAGTCTCTGTTTAACATGTTGATGGTCTCTAAGTAAAAAGACAGATTGAATCAATACACAAAGGATAACTTTTGTTATCCTTTGTGGGAGTGAAGGATGAAGTTTAAACGTGTATTTTGTTCATCAAAAAGGAGCCTCAGCACCGCCTCAGCCACATGAGCCCGGCTCTTCCTCCTCATGAGGCTCACACACTGCTGTGGGATCAAACTAGTCTCAGCATTTAGCCACAGGTCAGCCAGTGTGGTTGAGTTCTGGCTAAAGCAGCAAACTGACCCCACATGTTCAGTGGGACTGTCTGTTGGAAGGCAAAATCCTCCTTTTTCTCCTTCCAAATTAGAGAGCTTTTTTTATTTGTAGTCAGACAGATTTGGACCAGCAAACCGCCTTCACCACAAAATGGTATTGGTTCAACATTCAGCATAATGTTCTGAATGTGTTCTTTACACTTTGACCCTCTGATCTGAACACTAGAGGCAGAAAACAAATGCGTTACTTCACCTCAAAAAGAGGTAAATATGTTGTAGGTCCATCTCTGCTACTGTATGAGGTGATAATTGTGTCACTAAAATGACTTCAAAAGTCTCAGCTTTTAAAAGAAAAAAAACATGAACAGATTAAAAATATATACATATATAATTTAAGTTGAAAATGAAAAAAATGTTAGTTTGTAATGTCCTATCTGTGTTTTGTGACCTTCACAAACAAAACGGGATCTTTCACACAACTGTTTTCAGATGTGTTCGCTATAAAATCAAAAATAAAACACCTTGTTAAACTCAGGATGATCACCTGAAGTACATTTACTCCAACGGAAAATGAACAATGCAAGTCATAAACTGCTTTTTACAGTATTCTACCTTTAGTCTATATACGTTGGTGAGCCACCATCCTTTCCTCTACTAGATTTAGGAGTTCTTTAGTTTATAATCCAACAGAAAAATATATACATGGTATAAGTGTATATTTTGATAGCAAGAACAGACTTTTCACCAATATTTTTAACACTATTTGAAATGAGTGCATTATGGGGGATTTATGGATCACACAGGACATTCTAAATGTAGTCAGGAAACTGCAGCACCTCAGCCTTAAATTCATAAATCTAACAAACTAAAACTACATTTATTAAGGGTTAATAAATAATAGTTTTTTCTCCAACCAGATAGCTACTGGACGGCAAAAAGAGTTGTGTGTGTCTCCTGAGCCTCAGCTTGCAGACACTTGATTGGATGGAATCCAGAACAATAAGTTTTAACCGTCTCTTCTGTGATTGGCTGGTTTGGAGGCACATTTGTAAGACGGAGCTCAGAGTTTAAGTCAGAAATGAGAAACAAAAAAATAAAAATGACAGAAGGGATTTTATTAATTTTTTGTATTGTTTTCTTTTTTATCTGAGAATGTTTTATTTTTAAAACAAAACATTTTGGTTGCGGTTCAGGGTTTTTTAACTTCAAAACTGACTGTGGTTTATGGATTTTTTACTACTTTTTTGTGTGGTGGCACAAAAATTAATTCAAACTTTTCATCTCACAAATGGATTTTCCTCAGAAATGTGACACAATCTAAAGTAAAATAGTTTTTCCAAGACCTAAATGCATTTTTGTAATTAAGCAATACTAAAATCAATATTATTTTGTCATTAATCTCCAGGATTTCTACAGTTTGCTAATTTATGAATTTTAATGTTTGTTTGTGTTCATAATGTTGTGCAAAATTCTAGATGAAGCTTAACCCTAGAGCAGTGGTCCCCAACCTTTTTGGGGCTGTGGACCGGCCAG
>NC_050529.1:23235795-23267135 GCF_002922805.2 Oryzias melastigma
ACGTCCCTAAATTCTTCCGCGGCCCGGTGGCAATGGGTCTGCGGCCCGGTACCGGTCCGCGGCCCGGTGGTTGGGGACCACTGCCCTAGAGGACTATTAAGAGTGATTTTTCACCTGAGTAAACGTGTTTACTTGATTTTAAATATGTTGGATGTTTGAGTGTCCCTGGGTAAAGTCTCACACGTCCCAGGAATGAGTGGACCAAAAGCCGAGTCTCCACTATCACTATTTTCTTTACAGTGATTTTTCCTTCTTACATTTCAAAATTTTCAGTATTTTTTAGCATATTTTTCTATGATCTTCCGTTGTTTTTATTTTCCATTTTGTTACATAAACCACAGTTGCACATAAAAATAGCTACTCTGATTTATTATGTGTAGTGATATTTGGATCTATTTTCAATGACAAATACTTTGTTGGGTATATTATGTCGGGTTGCTGTAAGTTTTTACAGTGAAATTGTTCTGGGTTAATAAAATAACCTTTAGATTCTTCTGCAATACCTAACCCAGATCACAGTTACTGTCAAACTCAGTCTCCAGACAGTCTAATCAGGGATGATGGTTTTTTATGTATTAATAAGTCTTTGGCATAATATGAAATATAACAATAATAATATAAATAGACAGAGAACACATAATTTCTTCAACTGTTTTAATTCCAGTTAAATCTATTGCAATTAGGAGTCAAACCAGGTCCAAGTAACAGACAAGAACACGTCTCAGTGGCATGCATTTACAAAGAATGATGGATTGTTTTATGTTATTTTTAAAGCATTTCAGTAACGACTTGGTATTGCATCTCAATCTTAATTTAATAGTCAAGAAAGCTCTTTCATTTATACTTGAAGATGTTTCGAGGAGATGTATTCCTATCATGTGACTTTAAGAGGTCAGTGTGAACCTGCAGGCGCTGGTTTGCTTCAGTTAGCCTCCTGTCTATTCTCTACCCTTCTAAATCCCTGTGTATCATAATACCGTCCCCCTTCTCCCCCCTCTCTCCTCTCTAAATCCCCATTTTCAATTAGAAAAGTCCCTAATGCATGTGTCAACATGTTTCATTTGTGCTCCTGTTTTCTCACAAAAGAGATTAGCTTTCCCTTCAGTTTTATTTGCTAAATACATAAATATTCTTTCCTCTAAACAGAGTGTGGGGGAACTGTAAAAGAATTGAGTTATTTTTCTTGTTTGATCCTCCTTTTCCTCTTTTGTCTTTTGCCTATGGCCTTTTTTAAATTTTCTATTTAATCTTGACACCATAACCTCTATGTAATAAAATTGTTTTCCACATCTTTTACTTTTGTTGGTCTATTTTTTGCTGATGGAGCAAGGAAAAAACGCACTTTTAACTCTTAGCTCTCTGAATGAGCTGCTGTCTGTTCTTTTATAACAGGAGTGTCAAACTCAAACTCGCATAAGGAGCCAACGTCCAAAACACACCTTAGGTCGCAGACCGAACAGGATTAACATTTATTGAGCACTAAAAATACAATTTTAAAACTTTAGAACCGTAACTTTTTAACATAATTATGAACTAGATATATAGCATTACCTGCAGTAATGCTAGTGTGAATGCTGTAAGCTGAATTTGGACGCTAAAGATGATAGTGCTGATAGTTGAAGATGCTGAAATTGAGAGCTGGAAACGCTGAAGCTGATAGCTAAAAACACAGAAGCTGATAGCTGAAGAAGCTGAAGCTGATAGCCAGCTAAAATATTAGCTAAATAACAAATTATCCTAAAAAACGAAATAATAATAATAGTAATAAAAATAACTCACTGTTTCATCAGTCAAACTAAACTCTACACTCGTGAGGTGACCGCTGGGGATGAAGCATGTCTTACGTCATGTCTGTGTTTACCTCGTGTGGTGACTAATCCTCCAACTCAGGAGTGTCAAACTCAATCGCACAGGGGGCCAAAATCCAAAACACACCTTAGGTCGCGGGCCGAACAGGATAAACATTTATTGAACACTCTAAAACTACATTTTTAAACTTTAAAACCATAACTTTTTAACATAATTATGATTTAGATATATATTACCACCTACAGTAATGCTAGTGTGAATGCTGTAAGCTGAATTTGGCCGCTGAAGATGTTGAAACTGATAGCTGAAAATGCTGAAGTTATTAGCTGAAGATGCTGAAGCTTATTGCCAACAAAAATATTAGCTAAATGCTAAATTAGCCTAAAAAACTATAAAAGAAAAAAAGTCTAAATTAGCCGAAACAGCTAGCATGTAGCTGAAATATTAGCTAAACTCCAAATTAGCCTAAAAATCTTAGTAAATGCCAAAATAGTCTAAAAAGCTAGAAGAATGACAATTTTCGAAAACATTAAAACCCTATGTTTTTGACATAATTATGAATAATAAAAAAGCAGGAATATTATTCCAGAATAAATCAACTTAAACCTTAAATAACTTTCAATACTTTACTCTCAATACAAATATATTTTATCAAAATTAAACAAGATAGAAAAGAACGCAAGATAACATCGGGTCATTAATAACATTAAAATAAAATGATCTGGAGGGCCGGATAGAATTACCTGGAGGGCCGGATCCGGCCCCTGGGCCTTGACTTTGACACATGTTTTATAAGATAGTTCTATGATCGTTTGGAGTTAACGATTAAGTGACTGTAAAAATAAGATATGAAAGAAGATTCCATCTGAATAAATGTGTGTCTGCACAGAAGGCCATGATTCATTCCATGAGAGTTGTGGCTTTGATGTTCGGCGAGCACATTCCTGCCCCCCCGGGGCTTTTCAGCTACCTTTGTGTGCCTGAACTGAGTGGGAGAACTTAAACGGCAAGTGTAGACAGGGACTCGTTCAGATGTCAAAGTACCTATAGTCTGCTTTATGCTGGGTTGGTGACATCATGTTAAAAATGTCAGTCTGACAAGATTTTCTTTGTTGCTTTTCTGTTACTAAAACCACACTTAAGGTTCCTGAGAATGAAAGTAAGACAGGATTCAATAGACGTTGTTTGAATGTTGTTGAAATTAAACTGAAGATAAACCAAAAGACTATTTTTTTGTTTGTTTTTAACATTTTTTTAATTTTCTGGGCACTTGCAGTAACATGTAATCAATATTTTTGTTTATAAAAATGGTCTCTAAACTTGAAAGATTTAACTTTTGGAAATCCATCTTTCCGTTTTTTTTTGTTTTTTTTTTGCAGATTTGCAAAAATGTTCTTTGTTTTTTATTTCTGTCAAGATGTTTCAGTCAGAGTACATGATAGAGAAAGAAAATGAACTTTTCCAATTTTGAAAAATGGCACAAAGATAGAATTATTTCAATGGGTCAAGATACTTTCTTGATCCACTGTGTGTCAACAAAAACATAATCATCAAAATAAGCAGAAAAATGAGAACTGCGACTTTAGTTTATGACTTTTTAACCACTTTTTTGTAGTGACACAAAACTCCCTGCATACCTTTTGTCTCACAAATGGATTTTTCACAGAAATGTGACACAATCCAACAAGAAAGAGTTTTTCCAACAGGACAAGACCTAAATGTGTTTTTCTAACAAAGAAATAATAATATAAATACTATATTATTGATTTTCAGGATTTCTTGAGTTTTATAGTTTACTAATCTACTAATTCTAATATGTTTGTATTGCATTCATAACCATGAAAAATAATGAACTTCAATATGAGAGAGCCTCCTTTAGTTACTTATTTTAAAGTCATTCCTTGTTCATATTTACATATGACAGCAATGAAATTAATGTATCTAAGCCTTATAAACGATAAGTTAATAGTAGTAGACTCAGAAAACTTTCCAAAGCTGACATTTCCTTACTTTTTGAGCCTCGATTCTACCAGTAAACTCGTGTTGAATGACGTCATAACTTTTGTGCTACTTCTCAGCTGATGACACTTTCAAAACCTTAAAGAAAATATAGCTTAAAGTGAAGGACAAGCAGGAAAAACATCTTCCTCTAAAACTAGCAGTTTTGAGATTTAAATAGTTTTTAAATTCACAAAGACACATTGGACACTGAAGTGTGACAATTGGCGTTAAAAAAAAGATTTAATGATTGTGTTTAACAGCTCAGCAAAACCTACATAGTTTATCATCTGTGTGCAGCTCAGCTATCAATTAATAAATGTAACGAATCGAAATTAAATACATGCTAATTATTTAATTCTTACTTTAGAAAAATGCTGTTTTATTTTTCTTTTATTTTTTTATTTTTTGTTCTTTTTCTCCTCTTTGTCCTCAGCAGTCTTACACTGGTAGTTTTGTTATTTTAGTTTGGGGTTGGATCTTGGTAGTCTTAGTTTGTGGGCTTTGTTTATTTGTTTTCTTAGGTAGTTTTGGTTTGGGGGAGCTGCTGACTCTGATGGTCGACATGTCTGGATCAGCAGTCTCTATGACTTATTTTATGTTTGACCGAGGAGCCATGGAGAGATAAAAGATCCACATGTGGATCTGGAGTCGCAGACTCCTGGACTAGTCGTTAGAAAAGCTCCATATTAACTGTGTGCAAATACTGCGCGTATGAGATGTGCACGAGTTACACAAGTGCACGTAGGACGCCCACACAAATTACACCCTGATTGTCTAATTGTGTCGATTTGAATGAGCCAGGCTGAATGCAAGGAACTAGAACTGTAATTTTTGGGGTGATCTGCTCTCAAAAATTTGATTACGAATAATTGCGACAACCAAGATCGCTAATTCACGATCTTTAGAAACATATAGTGTCGTAAAAATATTATTTTGAACGATGTATGTTTGAAATCGAGAATAGCGTTGGGTTTTTAGTTTATAAACTAAAAATAAGCTGAATGTGCAGCGCTACTGTCACCGAAAGTAAAACTTTCAAAATAAAGTGTCGGTGAAGCTTCCTGTTTTCGAAGTAAAACTAGTAAGTTTGAATAAAATGAGGCTGGAGTTCTATAGCTTCAGAAATAACAAATTTGTTTTAACAATATAACTTTACCTACTTTTGATTGTGGTAACTTAACAGTTTATGTAATCAATGTTATTCCAAAGGATTCTGGAGCGAAAAGAAGAGAAAAGCAGCTTCACACATTTTGTTTTACTTTTGTCCAAAATAGAAAACATATTCATGAAAAAAAGCAACTTTCTCTTAACATTTCAACATTTTATCCATGAGAAAAAGTTTAGCTCATTCATACTAATCATTATCGTAACGTAATGTAACGTCTGGATGCACGGAGACGACCCTGAGACGCTACACTAACATGAATAAAAACAGAACCCTGTTGTATATTTGAGCTTTGCTGCTCCTTCTGAGTTCTGCTCAAACAGAAACGGGCCAGAATGGTTGAAGACTTTAGAATTCTGACCGAACAGCGCCGATAGAAAGTCCGTTTGCCTTGGTCCCCAAGCACGTCAATGCGAGGCAGAGACACCTGATTGGATAGAATCTAGACCAATCAGCAGGGTGTTTGGGGCGACACAAACGTAACGCTAAGAGAACATGTTGAACGCAAAATCAAAGATAGGCCTAAAGCGAGATGAGGCACTACGCATCAAAAACGTTTGAGCTGCAAATGCAAAAAAAATCTTTTATAGAAAAAAAAGTTTTTGAAAGCAAATATTGAATACTTTTATTTGCAAATAATGATTTCTTTTTTCTTGACGCTTTACATTTTGTTTGCAACTTAGAAAATTTGATCTGAAAACTGTGACTTTTGCTTGCATTACGGTGACACAAAAATCCCTCCATACACACAGGTTTGACCATTTTTCATTGGCAGTCTGTATCCACCCATAAGGGCATTCACTCTGTAATACTAAGACAGCAGAGATACAGTCATATTTTTTATGACTTCTTGATTCATTTGCTCAACAAATTATGCGTTTGTTTTCTTTTTGCTAAAATATATTTTAAGTATCACTTAAATGCTTAGTTGTTAAAACATGATACAATCGAGCTGAATTGGGTTAGTTCTTCTGACTGATGCATTAACTGAAATTATAGAATTGGAACCCCATAGTGTCACTTTGACCCAATCAAAAGGAAAGTTTTAGTCAGACGATCCATCAGTATTTTCCTCTCCGCTTGACTCCTTCATATCTTGAAGCTGTCTTCTTGTTATACATACAGTATTTCTGTAAAACCTTTAAGCTATTCAAGCAAATCAATTTACTTACTAGATAAAGTGCTACATCTAACAATACTTGTTACCGTGACAACGGTGGAAAGTGAGCTCTGCAATTCACTGTTGTGGTGGTGAGGAGAAAATGTGAGGTTCTGGTTTTATTTTGTTTACTTTGTATTCATATTTATTGAACTATTAGGCCCATTTGATGTTTTTAACTCTCTGGCTTGAATGCACAGACTTAAATGCAATCAACAGGGATGATCGTGAACTGCGCCCCATTAAAGCATTTCATCTCTTGCTCTTGGAAGAAATGGCACACGCTGTGTCACACTGTGCGTGCCATACGGCGACGGTCTGTGTTTTCATCGCAGATTCACAGGAGAGGATTCCAGAGCCAGCCAGCCCACACGGATAACATCCAACTCGTAAACAGCAGACCTGCTGAAACCAGGCTGACTACTCATCTCAAGTGAACAACAGAGACCATGACTGAATCTAGAGAAGCCCATTTTCTTCACTTTGATTTATTATTTTGGAAATATTCACATGCATTTTTAATTGCAAAAGAAGGGGTTTTGCAAAGCGTTTGACCAGTCGTCTGAAGAGCAGCGCGTTCTTCCTGCATGCAAATGCTGGAGTTCTCCCGGCACATGATGGGCTCTGTCAGTTTCTCTAAGTGAAGCTGCCAATAACGAGGCGTGACTTGCCTGGGAAACAAATTTCTGACCTCCAATCAATCTCAGATGGAGGACGGAGGGACTGATACTGTCACACACCTCAAACTGTTATTTGCTCTTCCCCAGGGGCCAAAAGAAGGTCAGGCAGGGTAACCTCGGTTCAGTGCCGTCAATCAGCATTAGCATCATGACGGTGATTAGCCCTCATGACAACTAACAACAATAATTATGGAGTTCTGAAATTTAATTTCATGAGCTCAGTTGAACCAACTGTCACTTCATGGTGTGTATTATCTTATAGTGAGTCTGTTTTTCACTCCTTCAATCAGTTCTTACCATCATCCTGTCCTTTTGTGCAGGAGATCCACACTCAGTGAGTTCCATCTGAGGTATTTTCATTCAGGAGAATTTCTGCACTTCTGGAAGTGTCATTATTTCATAATCATTTCAACAAGCTCCCTCATTAACACAATCAATTTACTTGTGTCACATAAATTAACTGCTGGTCATCCACATCTTGTCTTCTGTGTTTGCAGTATAGTTTTAGGGAAATATATAAAGAAAAAAAATATTTTGTTTTTTTTCAAAGAAAATGTGTGTGATCTTGAAGGTGCCCTGATACTGTTTTGATTAGGGGTGACATGATTCATTTTAATATCAAATTCATAGTGTAATTTGTGGTTGGTGATCTACCCAGGGGGTACCCTGCCTACCCTCATCTATAGCGATAAAATGATAATGATATTTATTGTGATAGAACTTTTTCTCAGTAGGAAATGAACCCCTCGCGATAGACCTTTATTTTGAAGGGTACGAAAAACACTCACTTGCGAGCATTTAGCATTAAAGCTAGAGCATGTGTCAAAAGGAATACAGCGGGTTAAAATATGGATTATATGATTCACAGTTGATATTGGTTCACTTTGAATGATCCAATTGGATCCAATCCGGGTGTAACGATTTGTTTAACCAGCGATTCGATTCATATCGTAGTTTTTAGTTCCTGATATGTTTCATAGTTGATATTGATTTATTTTGAATGATTTGATTCAATGATCTAAAATGGATCAGAACATCTTTATCCAAAACATCCACCAGTGTGACTCAGAAGTAAATACTGAACAGTGCAGGTGAAGTTTTCCAGATTCCTTGTATTACTTCAGGATAATCAAGTGTAAATTAAATGTGTCCAAACAAGTAAACAAGAATGAATGTCAAATCCATTTACATGTTAGTTTGATAGAGTTGTTTTTCCACATCAGAATAATCTATAGGAAATATATTAAGAGCCTTCCACCAGATTATATGGTCATTATAGAATGAGAAACAGCAATCCAAATGTTTTTTTCTAGTTTTGATAAAATCGATTATTTCATTCTGAAACTATTTTCCAATGGCATAGGTTGATTGATGCCTCAGACGGATCAATTAAGTTCAATCGTATCAAAATAAATCAATTTATTAATTAATTAAATCATTGTTGCACCCCTAGCTCTGACTAATGATGATGTTTTTTTGATTAAAGCATCTGCAAATGCACTATTTTGGTATCTACTTTATTGAGATTTAAACGTTTCCAGATTCTTTTGAGGAAAAACACCTGAGTCATTGTTTCATGCAGACTCGACCGTCTGATGGCAAAGGGTTCATTAAGCCACTGCCAGCCAAGGCTGGATATAAATAACATCCTAATTTAAATGTCTCTCGGTCCAGACATGAAACCTTGTAAGAAAATGTAAAAAAACAAGCCCTTAAGTCACAACGCCCACAATTCCGTTCACACTTGAGAGGATTTGGTGAATATAATGTGACAAGGACAGCAACTGAGTTTTTTTGTTCTGCACACAGACACGGTTTTGGAAAACTGTGAGCTCTCACAGCTGCTTTTAGGGACAACTGTCATTTAGTGGAGTACTTGTTATGCAGGTGAGTAAAAAGCAATTGAACTCATGTAAAACACTCTGAGAACAGAATAATATTATTCACTGTTCATCGTCTCTGCACAATATGACCTGCAAAAACAAGCTCACATCAAACAGTGCTAAACTTTCTCTCTACTCACTGTAAATGGGAAATGCTGAATGCGCATAACAGAGGAAAAGTAATGCAATCGTAAGAACATCTCTGGTTGTCTATTTGACTCCTTTTTTTGTAAAATCTGCTGCTTTCTGGTTAAATCTGTTAATGCAGCCACATGTCCACAGTATCTTTAGTTATTCAAAAGCCTTTTTTTTTTAATTTGCATAAACTAAACAGTCAATGATTCAGGTCTGTTTTTGGCAATAGAGAACTAAATATAGGTCCAGTTAACTGACAGGTTTTAGTTTCTTAGGTTGTCTCTTTGTTAAATGCATATATATATATATATATATATATATATATATATATATATACATACATACATACAAACACACGTACATACATGTATATATACATGTATGTATATATGCAACATTTTCCTCTTATTTGCGGGGGTTAGGGAATGTAGACCTCCGCGAAATCCGTGAATTAACTCCGGTTACAGGTTTTAGTTTCTTAGCTTGTCTTTTTGTTAAATGCATATATATATATATATATATATATATATATATATATATAAACATACATACAAACACACGTACACACATGTATATATATACATGTATGTATATATGCATTGTTTTCCTTTCCTTATTTGCTGGGGTTAGGGAATGTAGACCTCCGCGAAATCCGCGAATATATATAAAACCGCTGTTATAATGTTAACTCTGCGCTAATGCTAGTTAATCTGCAAGTATTGGTGACATCATTGAGCGAAAGTGACGTCCACATTCAGACACTTTTTTTCCATAACTCTCTGTTTTAAAGTAGAGCGAAAGGAAGCATTTTGATTGGACCTTAGAAATATTAACCGTCCCTGAGTATAGTATTGTCATTAGTTTTTGGGTCCTACCTGTCAAAAATTAGTTTTATAGATGACCTAGCTTTTAAAAATTGTGTAACTGAGAACTAAACTGAAAATGTTTACAAGTAGCCCCAATATACTTAGGTACTTTTGAAAATATTTAAATACTAATGATACCAAATGGTGAAATTATTAAATTTTAAAATTTAAAGTTGCAGGTTTCTTCTTCACATGGGTTTATTTAACCCTTTTGTTTTTGTATTTCATCATTTTCTCAATGTCACCTGAACAAACAATCAGGGGTTTTACAGATAAATGCTCTGTTCTTCGTAACCTGGTATGGTTAGTCGGGTGTCATGTTATGCATTTCTGGTGTGTTTCAGGGAACAACCACTTCTTATAAGAGTGTTTTATGAAATATTTGGTTGATAGGGTTTCATTAATTTAAAAAATGTAGTAAATGTAGTATAACATTTCTGCTAAATATGAACTGGATCCTTTGAAAATGTAATTCTTTCTAAGTTTTACTTATTTGTTGATTAGTAATTGCTAACATTTTATTTTTTTAAGTTTTGCCCATCCCCTTCCCAAAAAAACACTGCAATAGGTTTACAAAAAAGTTGTTTGCTGTTGTAAATCACAAATTCCAAATGTTGATTTTGATTGAGTGGAAAGTTTGTGAAGCGGACTGCGGTCTGCTGTTGAGCTTTGTTCATTTAAGCCAGCTGCTGTGTCAGGAAAATTTCTGCCTGTGTGAGGCCTTCTGTCATCCCGGCCTAATGTCTCTGCTGCTGCCTTCAGGCTCTCACTCCGACAGCCCTTCACACCCATGCGGCTCAACAGCACGCAGCATCACCACATATCCAGTTATTACTCAGGATGCAAAATGAGGATTTCCTTTTCTCCAATTTGTTTCCCCTTAACTGGATAAGGGGCTGTGTAATCTGACATTTTAGTAGCTTAAACTGTGCTCAGGATCAAAGAAGGTTATTCACTAAGCAGCTTAAGTTAAAACTCCTGATATGAACAACAGTTGTTATCCTGTTAAATGTCCTGCTGGGTGATCTTTCAGCCCGACCTGATTAGGTGGATTTTACTTTTTGAACTTATCACTATTATCTCCAAAACTTTTCACATGCTTTTGTCAAAAATGAGTTTCTAAACTGAAATTCCTCCTCAAAAATTGTTCATGCTTTCATAAGCACTTTTAATGGTCAACTTGAGGGGGTCTTTGTTTATACCATAATGTCTAAGTTCTAAAAAAACATCGGTAGTCACGTCTCCACGTTTGGGTTTATATGATTATTGTCAAAGATCATTTTATCATAGATTTTCCCGGGACAAGGACTGTGTCCGTATCACAGCCGCTTCCGCTGTGTTTCTGTGTCTCTGTGGCTGAGCTTGAAGGCTCACAATCTCGTATTAATCCGAGGGGGAAGATAAAATTAGAAGAACTTTTTCCCTTTTTTTAAATGTCTCGATGAGGCCAGAACCGGCAGCCTCTCAACCCCGTGACGGGTCTCTGTCTGCCGGCATATCGAGCGTGTGAGCTCCACCGTGGGAGTGAAAGCTGGCGATCTGTCGAGAGACTATCTTGCCTTCCCCCTAAAGTAGCAGGATGAACTCTGAGAACATGCGGCTCAAACGGGTTAAGGAAAAAATGACAAAAACGCTCACTTTGGATTAGTATTCTACCCGCTGATCGAGTCACTGCAAAAGTCCTGTGCCCAAAGCAGAGTTCCTGATTGGCTGAGATTTTTTGTTAGGGGGTAAGATTAAAAAAAAAATTTAAAACTTCTTCCTACTCCATTTCGAACTATAATTAAGGTGTCATATCTTTTATTTATAAATTATATAAAAAATTTCCGTTGTTGTTTCCTTGTTTTTTTTACCATGTATTTGTATGTATTGTTCAAAATAAAGGGCTAACTAACGAACTAACTAACTAGCTGATGTGACGCAGCGACCTGTCAAAGTTCAGGTATTTCCATTTTAGTAATGCCGCCTTATTCACGCCTCTCCACTCAAATCGAGCTGCTGACAGACTTTTGTGCCTCGCCAGTCACTCAAATTGTGCCACGGGGCTTCAATTCGTCTCAGAGCGCACATTGATAAACAGTGCAGCTGGCCACCTCTGCCACGTGAATCGTGTTCGGTGTGAGCCTACAAACCGACCCCACATCAGAGAAGAAAACAATTATGAGGCCCTCTCAAGAACAAGTTTGGGGACCCCTGCCATGGTTTCTCTGTTCCCCTCCCCTTTAGCCCTCCAAATGGAAAGGTACAGAAAAATAGCCTCTTCAAATTTGGACGTTATTTCCACTTTATGATGTCATCAATAGTCACCGTTCAACTACGTTAGCGCGTAGCTGCTAGCCCTCGGAATTGCATAAAAACTATGGTTTTATAACTTTAAGAATTTCAAGTTTTTGTATGTTGAGCCCAAAAACAGTTGTAGTAACTCGTGTAGAAACACAATAACGTGACAATTTTGAACACAGATTTAAGTCTATATAGATTCTTTATTGGAAATGGCCATTTGACTCTGTGTAGCCGAGAGCGGTGTGAACAGTTGAACACCTGCAAGCAGTTTGTGCAGTGCCTGCATACACATCAGTTTACAGCTAATTTATATTATTGACATGTTTCTCTGTGCATATCAGCTTACATGGATTTTCCTTTTAAATATGAAGCTTGTCATCTTTGCATGTTTTAGAACCTGTTGTTAGTAACTCTTAGAATTACATAAAGCTGCAGGCAACACGCTTTGATTTCAACTAATTAAGTGAAAGGAACCATGGGACACTATGATATTACATTTGTTTGCTGCAAAAACATGTAAAAAAAAGTTCTAATTGGCATCAATAAAAGAAGACAAGATAATAGATTTCAAAAATGAGCTCAAAGCAAATTGTAAGCTTGCAACAAAACAAGTAATTACAAGTTGGGCCTTTGTTCATTCATCTAAAGACATTACACCAGAATTTAATCACATCTATTGGTGTCAGATTATCTGTCATCCAGCTATTTGTGGCAGCTGACAGAGAAAGCAAGCGTAGCTCTTTTCTCTGCTTTCCAGCAAGAAAAGAATGCGTCTTTGTCTGTGATTGAATTTTCCACCTCATCAGCTGCATGTGTAACATTCATGCGCGTTTTTAACCGGCTCCGGAGTGAGTCAACTGGGTTACTATCAATAGATGCGTTTCCATCACACATATGTGCAAAAAAAAAAAAAAAAAAAAAAAAAACTAATTTTACAATTACATTGTCTAGATTAAACCAGGGGTGTCAAACTCATTTTGGTTTGGGAGCCACGTTCAACCCATCTGATCTCAAGTGGGCCGGACCAGTAACACAAGAGCAAAACAACCTATGGTCAACGTGTTCTCTGTAGCTTAGTTCTTGTTTTGTTTTTTTCTCAGTTGGAAAAAATGCCTCAAGCAACCTAGCACCCTAATCACTTATTAATATTATTATCTCTTTGACTATGTTTTGGTTATTGTGGTGTCACACCTGATACATTTTATAACAACTTAACAGTGGGGAGGATGGCTGGGAACCTAACTGTATCTTACCCAGGCGTGGCACACTGATCTCCTTTTTATACTTTTCTTCCCCTAGTGGCGGAATTGCGAATTGCGGCCATTTCTTTAAATAACCATAACTTGCCAAAGGAATGAGCTACAAACTTCCCTTTTTTTTTCCAACATCCTTTTATTTTTTTCTCTTCATGACTGGGTCATATTAAACCATCTGACAGGCCGGGTTTGGCAGGATTATTAGTATGAGGTCCTTCTTTTTGAATTTACCAACAAAAACATACAAAAAACTTTAGGAATCTTCAAATATTTTTTTTAAATGTACCTGTTTTCCAATCATTGGTTTCTACGTCTTTATTTGGGGAAGTATTACGTATGGAAAACAGAGAGCCAAATTAAATTGATGGCTTTATGTGAGTGTTTTCAGCAGCTGAAACATTTGAACATTTTCTACTTTGGACTCAAAGTTTATAGTATTATGATGGTCCATGATTTCATCCTAATAATGCCAGGTTTATGTCTCACAATTCAAAGAATTTGAACATTATGTCTATAAAAGTCAATTTTGTTGGTCGTGGTACTTTGATTCTCCATGTGGCTCTCAGCTCAGCCACCTAAATGAGGTAATACTAGCAACAGGAGACCTCACAGAAATTAAACGCTCCATCGCCTCAGCAGTTGTAAAGCCATGGGGCAGGAAATGTTACAGCCATTCAATTGCATTTGTTCTTAGTGCTTTTTTTGTTTGTTTGTTTTTGAAAACTGTGGTTTATTTTTGGTTTTTAATTAGTTGAACAAAGTCAAAAGCGCTTTAGGCTAAAGGTAACTGTTAAGAGGAACATGTTGGAAACCGCTAAACCACAGAAATAAACTCCTCTTATTTACATAATCCCTTCAGTGCTAAGTTTTGTACAGTTACACATTAAAATAGATAATGGGACACCATTGGAACCCTGCAGTTTACTTGTAATGACCTAAGATAGTAAGGAAATGCTAGTGATACATCAAGTATCTCATGCTACGTTCAGCAGCTTCCAATTGCGTGTTTTGAAAAGAACGCTACCTATACATCAATGTTAAATCTGAGTCGCTAAATGGTTATAGTGAAATTGTAAAAGTAGTTGTAAAAAAAAAAAATTGTAAAACAGTACAAATTCCTATTCTTCCCTTAACCTATAATGTAAATCTGAGATCTTTGCACGAGAAATCCACTCTGTCCAATATAAGTTGATGCATACGTGGTAAATAAAAAACCTTGAAAGTTGAAATTGGTGTAGCTTTTGTTAAGCTTTGAATTGAAGCACATTTTATATTTAGAGCCTGAAAATGGACTTAGAAACACATTTAAACGAGAGAATTTTAAATGAGAAAGCCCGAAATGCACTTTTAAGTGCATTTACATTGTATTTTTTTTTAAGTGGTCGATCAAACACACATTTCCGAACCCACTGTGAATGTAGTGTTACAGTCCTGTGTAATATTCACTTTTTATTATTTAATATTGTTTTTCTTTTAACTCCCTACAATTAAAACAACTCAATTTTATATATATAATTGTATAAAGGAACTAGAAAAGTTGCATTACCTGCGATAATACTAATGTGAATGTTTTTTGCTGAAAGTAGTCACTGAAGATACTGAAGGGATTTGCTAAAAATGCAAAAGCTGTTTGCAAAATGTTAAATTTGCTGAAAGACTTGAAATTTTGTTGAAGAACTATGAAAGAGATTGAAGTTGACCTAAATTTCTAAAAAAATTGTAGTAAAAAGTTGTAGCTTAAACATCCCCGATACATGACAATTATGCAAAAATATTTAGTGTTGTTGAAATATGAGCTAAACTCCAAATTACCCCAAAAAGCTAGATCATTGCTTATACTAGCAAAACTCCAAAATAGCCTAAAATTTCTCAGTAAGCTAAATTAGTCAAAAATGTTAGCATGTTGCTAAAGTATTAGCTAAACTTCAATGTTTTTGAAAATTACTATAGAAGATGAAAACATAGCCCATAAATATATTTAAAGGTTTGTTGCTAATCTACTTAAAATTATGAGACTTTTTCATTCATTTCCTATGGGGCATATTTTGGTCAATATTTCAAAAACTATAAAGTTTATGAATACCAAAAATACAAGCAGTAATTTCCTGAACAAACTGAACGTTTTGATACTCGGATTGCTGAAATCGCTGAAAGTGTGATTGAGTTTTTACTTACCAAACAATGTACGGAAAGGAGCAGGAGAATCACATTTAGTCTAAAACCTCCATTTACTTCCAGATCTGATTAATACCTATCAGCTAAATTATTCACGTCTTATTTTTAATTAAAACTGAAGAGCAGAAAGGCTCCAGAGCCAAATGTCTCCTCTGTATGGACTGACAGTGTGCGATAGCTTACAGTGATGACCGCATTCTCGTTTTTGAACGTGACAGGTTGCTCTCCCAGAGTGGGAGTGGAGGCAGCCCTATAGGAAGGCAGATAGGATCAAGCTTAAGGTAGATGGAAAGTCAGGCCTGAGGTTTGTCCTTCTTAAAGCTGTGAAGGACGGCCTTGGGTTTTGACGTTCATTTCACTGGTCCACTTCTGCGTCTGTAGATATGCCAACCTAGATTTTTAACACTGGACATGATTTTTGTTGTGCTTTTTTTAACTTTCAGAGAAAAATGTCAATTATAAATCTGGGTTAAGCAGAGTAACAACAGGATATTGAAATAGTTTATATTTAGATACTGTAAAGGCAGATGGTCCACAGAAAAAAGGCTTTGTGAATTTAAAAAATACACATATTTATAAAAATTCGAAACAAAAGCAGTGTACTTTAAGACACACATGAGGAATGTCACCCTTTATGCCTTAAAACCAGGAGTGCTTACTCCATCATGAAATAATACAAACCTGCTTCAGATGATAATTATCCTCCATGATTATCTTTTTCAGTATAGAATTTCAGAATTATCAGAATTTTTTTCTACGACATCTGAGTCATGTGATGCTCTGCTGCGCTGCTGTGGTGTATCTCCGCTAGTGGAGATACACCACAGCAGCGCAGCACCTTCTTTGGATCCAAAAATATCATTTTTGATATTGAGAGTTTGAGATATTGAGAATTTTTGTGACAAACCGAAAGAGTCACGTGACCAGAAAAAATCCACAGAAACACGTGGGAACACTGTATGTTAAAATGGAACATATGCTACTTACTATTTAACAAAAGGTAACCCTTTGGATTTTTTTTCTTAACCTGAGGTATATGTACATCTATTTAGGCAAGTCAGAAGGCCCTAAGAATAAAAAGTCCAAATCAAAGTTCTACTGTGGTTCCATCTCAGAGCTGCTTTTATATATACTTGGCCGTCCATCTAAATGATGTTTGTTCACATCATTTTGCCTTAGAATACATTTCTAAATTATTTATTTTCCCCAAACAAAAAAGGCACAAATAGGATTCTTGTTCTTACTGTATCAGGGACTTAACACTAACCAAATAACATGATTTTTAATGAGAAATTTCCCTTTTTTTGTTTTTTGGTGCCATTTGATACAAAGAAACAATGGAAAATATTTTTTTTGAAATTTACGAGAAAAAAAACTGAAAATGTTTGTCCAATGGCTAAAAAACGCAGACATGGAAGACAAAACTGTACATAAAAGTAACAGTTCACAGCAGAGTTTAAAGGCCTCGTGCGGTGAAAATCGTGATTTTTCTTAAACTGCAATAAAACATTAGTATTTATGTCACAAATAAACCCCCGTATAATTATTTTGTCACCCGCGGCCCCGTGCACTCTCTTCAAGCGTTCAAAGATAGCGCGGTCGCTCAGATTTTGGGCAGCCACCGATAAGTAGGTCATAGGTCGTGTGACGTCAGTACAGGAACATCCAGCTAGATCCACTAGTGTTGTGATGACTTTCTGGGCATGGAATTACTTAACATAATAGAATTTGGACTGCTGTGGATTTGGGGATTTGAACGGGATAATGGTGAATAGGAGTGTGGTATTTGGGTGCAGTAATGTGCCGAAGAAGGGGGTCTCCCTTCAAGAATTTCCCGTTTCAATAAAGGAGAGGGGCGCTCCACGGTCAGGGGGAGGCTTTGAACCCTCCCCGGCCCTCCGGAGGAGGAACGCGGGGGGTGTACGGGCACCTGGCGGGCGCGCGCCGGACGGCCAGGGTGAGGCCGCCGCGCCGCGCTGAGGGGGGTTTGCGGTTCCGAGGCCCCGGGCCGGGCATGGGGGGCGCCGTGGGTTCGCTGGACGGTTGTCCGGCGCCGGCAGCCGAGCCCGCACGAAGGGTTTTTACTCCCTCCCGGGGCCGTGAGGCCGGCAGGGGTGGCCTCCGCGCGGGGCGCAGGAGGACCCCGCCGACCGTCTGGAAAGAGGACCCGCGCGGGGTTTGTTGCGCGCGGGCCAGGCAGACCCGGGCGGGGGGCTCCGTCCGCCTCGGCCCTGGAGGAGGACGACAAAGGACGCTCCGCGGCAGCGGCGGCGCCTTTCCTTTTCCGGTAATGATCCTTCCGCAGGTTCATCTACGGAAACCTTGTTACGACTTTTAATTCCTCTAGATAGTCAAGTTTGTTCGTCTTCTCGGCGCCATCGCTGTATGAGCTTTCACCATCGTCATCCGAAGCCACTGTATCCTCAGATGAGGAAACCTCCGGTTCAAACTGGTAGGGCTGTACACCCTCCGAACCCTGTGTCGTTAAAATTCCCGTGTTTGATGAAGGCTCATCACTTTCATCCAAAGAAATATCCGCTAAATCGTGGTCTACGTCGCTTCTCAAACCGTCCGCCATTGTTGTTTACACTCTGGGATCCCGAAGTGACGTCACGCACAGCCCCCGCCCATCCCCTGCCCATCCCCACCTATCGCCCAAATTTAAAGCTGTGCACGACCATAAAATGATCAATAAAACCGCGCTGGATCATTTTAAGTGAATATTTTTTATCAGATTTGTTTTCCAAGTTCCATTGAATCTCTAAATTAAAAAAAAAAAAAAATGCCACTGCACGAGGCCTTTAAGGCTTTGTGTTAGAGCAGTATATATGAACATACATACTTTTTTATGTCAAATATTAATTTAAACTATTGAAACCAAAGAGATAAAACACAAGTTCTTCCTAAAATATTTAATGTATATTAAAAATAAATGCTAAAAACAAGCAAACAAATATTGCGGTTATTAAACATTGAAAGACATTTTTCATTAGACAGGATATTTCAGACGATTCCATATCCTCCTCTCTACCTTAAAGAAACACAGTGGTGCCAAACAATGGGAATGTCAGCAGAGTGGTGAGAAGAAACTCTGCACATTCAACAACACTTTGAACTGTTAGTAGATGACAGTCTGAACACATTTAGCTGTTAACACATTTACCAACAAAGACATGTCCAATTGAGTGTTGGGTCTCATTTTTATTCATGTTCTGAATGAGTTTTTGTTGTGGGTTCAACCCAAGCAGAAGGGATAGCAGAAAAGTGTTACCTTCAGCCGCGGGGTCTGATGTGGAGTCCAGGACGTGAGCCATAGGACAGGACAAAGGGTGGAACATACATTGGAGGTCACAAAAAAAGCACAAGGACATGGCGGGAAGGAAGCAGAGGGCAACAACAAAAAAACAAAACCAAACCGCGGAGGTGTAAAAACAAAAGCAAAGAAGTGAGATGAGAAGGATTCAAACGTAAGAAGGGATTTAGGAGGAAATGGAGGGATACGCACATATGGAGGGTAAAAAGCACAGAAGGAAATTGTAAGGAAGAGCTGCAGTGTCGAGCCACTGGGAGCAAACAGGCTGAGTCAATTCCTCCATGAGAGGAAAAAGAGAAAGAAAAGAGAAAAGGAACTAAAAAAAGGAATGAACCCATACCTTGGTCGTTTAACGTCAGGTGCGCCAGACCTTGAAAGGGAAAAAAACAGGAAAAAAAAGAACAGAAAGAAGAATGAAGGTCATAAAAGGCACGGGAAGAAAAAAAGCATTGTCACAACGTTGGACTGCAGTTTGTGACAGACATCCTGGGGCAGAGTCGGATGTCAGAGTTCAAACCAAAGGTAAAAAAAAAGAAAAAGAAAGAGTGAAAGAAAGAGAAAGAGAGAGCAAATAGTAACAGAAAACAAGCAAACACTTCTTGAGTGAGGTGTGGGGGGGGTTTAGAAAAAAAAAGCATTTTCATTCGGCGCAACCCCCGAAGGCTATTGCTCGCACAAATGCTTTTTTTTTCCTCTGGAGTACTTATGGAACACACAGAACTGTTTGGCAGAAAAGACTTGAATTGAATTTCTCGTCTCCAACTGTACTCAAATCACAAAACAAGAATCTCAAGAGGCGAGATCTCACAAAGAGGGGTCAGAGCTCTTTCTGGAAAAACAAGGATAACACAGTATCAGCGAAGCAACACAACAGCTGCAGCCTCCTTAGTATGGAGCCGTCTACGCAAACTGCACTGTGCTGTGAACACGTGCTAGGCAAGCATGCATAGCAACAGGCGGAAGACCACAGCTACCCCTCTGCTGCAACACATTTAACAAACCGCAGAACAAGATACTGATGCACCTGCGGGAGGAAAGGGAGCCAGGTGAATAGAGAGTCTATTCTATTTACAACTGTTTTCTACATCTTATTATCGTATTGGATGTCTAATATAAATATAGTTCTAATGAATCATTAATCAAAGTATGATTCCAGAATGGAGCTGCCACACTAGTTGAAGACCAATCGACTATTAAAATAGTCGACCACTAATTTAATAGTTGGTTAATTGTTACGTTATATTATAAGGAGTCAGTAAAGTTGAACACATTTGTGAGCACCAAAAAAAAAAAAAAATCACTTTTTTCATTATTCGAGTCATTAGAGGGATAAGGAATATAGTTTCCATCAAACTCATTTTGACAGGTGACCTTTGACCCTATATACCCTGTATACAAATAATTGATATTAAATTGTTACGTCATCTTAAGGGACGAGGCATCTGTCAAAATGAGTTTGATGGATGGTGTAGGGTCAAAGGTCACCTGTCAAAATGAGTTTGATGGAATGCATATTCTTTATTTCTCTCTCTTATTTGATTTAATCTTGTCTTATTCCCAGAAAGTTATGAAAGAAAGGCTGCACGATTGATTTAAAGTTTGATAAACTATGATGTTATTGTCTTTATTTGTTGTTAGTTTAAAGCTAAAGATGGTTTAGATGTGTTCTTAACATCCACTTTGCAAATGACCCGATTAGTCGACTAATAAAATAATCACTTGTGGCAGCCCTATTCCAGAAAGAAAAAAACTGGAATAAACTACCTAGAAAAACAGGAAATATTAAAATAAATAAACAAAGACAAAAAAAACAGAAAAGATAAATGAAGCAAATAAGCATAAAAAATTGGCCTTAGTTCAGGAGTAATATCACATAAGCTTAAAAAAGTTTGAGAAACAAATAAAAATTGAAGTAAAACATCAACTTTCACAAACATACTTAATCGCACAATAACACAACCTTACACTTTTCAAGCACACATTATAGACACAAAAAGACATAAACAGGGCTCATCTCCACTCAGCTTTAGTTATTTTAATAGAGTTTCCAGACTCTTGATACCGATAGTATCTCGATATGCCAAACATTGAAATAATCAACATATTACCTTGGTCATATATGATATATAACTATTAATTTCTTGGAAACTTTTTAAAGAACAATTTAAGACACAAAATGTTCATTTAACACCTTATCCAACATTAAAATAAAATTATTAATAATTGCTAACGTGTCTTTACAATAATAACATACATTTTAAGGTAACTAATAAACAAAGCTAAAAAAAAAATGTGGAAATACAAATTCAAAATGCTACATTGTAATTAATTTTACAATTTATGTTAGATTATTTATTTATTATCATTGAGGCACAATATGAACTTAATATTTTCACCGTACTGGTATGTATATTCATTTCCCTGTCCTTTTTATTAAGATTTCCTGCACCTTTCTTTGGTAATGAATACTTTACTCCACGACAACAACTGTTGGATCAATAAACGTCTCATTTGGACGGTCAGACGCTGCACAGAATCTGCTGTATTATAGCGCGGTGTTTGAACAGGTTACTGCTGTTACCACCTTTACAAACTTTTTGCTACACTAGAAACACCACGGTGTCTGCGTCTACTTTAGATAAATACAGACACAGCTCGGACCTTTTTGCTTGCGGCCGCGTGCGTTTTCATCTATCAGCGGAGGAGGTGGTGAGGAACTCCTCCTCTCCTCACTGGATGCCATGAAGCAGCAAAGAAAGAGCACTCCGTGTTCACGCTGCAGCCACGCCACTATGTTTCTAGGTATTTGGGCTAAAAACATATTGCTCCGGTAAAAATGAATGACGGTTTCGCTACAGCATCCTTACCCACCAAGAGAGGGCCGTAATCGTTTGTGAGTTGAAATATTGAAATAGTTCGCCATACCAATATTTTGTCCCATCTCTAGTTCCCATAGTGTTTTAATTGTGATTATAATGTTTTTAGCCAAACCTGTGTAGTTTTCTTGGACATAGTTTCTGCAGAGCAGCAGAAACTGCCCTGCTAGACTCACCCATTAGCTTACAGCTCCTCACACTCCCAATCTAACATTTCCAGAGCAACAAAAATGGTAAACAAAATCAGTTTTCAAACATTAAAAACCCACTCTGATCCTCTTTAACTATTGTAAAAATGGTCTTTAAATTATAACCATGCAGATTTTAGGCCAAAAACCTGTGCCGTTTTCTTGGACATTTCTGTAGAGTGGCAGGACTTCAAGAGAAATTCCCCTCTGAGTTGTGGGCGGGTCTGTTGGTATATGATCCCTTTGCTAACCGTCTCTCCCGCTAGCAAACAGTCCCACACAATCCCAACATAACATTAGGAGAACAGCAAAAATTGCAAGTAATATTGGAGCTATCCAGCCGTACAGTTTAGATCCAGATTCCAGCTCAGACGAGGAAAACAAAGATGTTCATGTATCTATTGGTCTGCAATTGATGTATCGGAATGGAGCAGAGCGGCTGCTTATAGGTTTACGTCATATCTATGAGTGTTTTCTTTTGTCCACTGCTAATTCACAACAATTTAATAAATACAAATTCAGAAATGTAATTCGAAGCTTAATTTTCTTTATATATTTTTTCCATCATTTAAAAAAATGTCACAAGAACATGTTAAAAAGAGAATTTTGTGTCAATGTGGGTTTTCACGGACTGTCAGCTGTGATCACTGTACACCTCAAATCTTGCACACCTGCAGCTACATTTTCTTCAAAGCTGTTTCTAGAACTATAAAGAAAAACTGTCTTTCCACTTAAAATGTCCAACAGGTTAAGCTGAAAGTGACAACAAAAAGAGAAAAATAACTTGCAAACAAGAGTCTAAATGATTATAAATAAATAAAAAAAATCAGAATTGGTCGCGTTGTTGCAGATAGCTTTTTTTGTGAAAGGTCTAAAATGGTTTTGAGTTGCTCTTCAACTTAAGAGGCATAAATAACAGCAAGATTCTCACAAATAAAGCACATCAGTTAGGCTGCATTGGCCAAGGTTAAATATATCCTAAATTGTAATTAAACTTTTCTTCTAAACTGCATTTTCCCAGTGTTTCAGTAAATACATGCCAATAAGAAAACAGAAATGTTATAAATAGGCATTGTGTCTAGTTTGTACTTTGAGCAAACATCATTTACTGTAATTTGATTATATGAAAAACCGCAGACAAATCAGGCTTGAAATGAATCATTCTGTCAATTTATGTAAATTTAGCCTGAAAATTAGGATGTGTTTTCTAGCTCAATAATCACTAATAACAGTTTTTATAATTTGGTAAAGCAATGATCTGTGTTTGCTTTCTCCTCTATTATCTGAATACAACTCTGGAAATTGATTCCTTTCAGTTTCGTGGCAGATGTACCATTTTCATGCACATTGATGATGCCATTCACTCTTGCTTTTCAATTATTGTTTTGAACCAAGGATGCTAAGAAAACCGTTGGTAAAAAGAATAGCGCCCTCAAATGTATGAATAAATGCCTTCAAGTTACTCAACTTTAAACATTTTGATTATCAACCCATGATTAAACATTGACGGTTTGTCCACATATGATATAGATGCATATAAATGTAATAAATATTTATATCATAATTAAAATAAACATTTAGACAAAATAAATCCTTGAATATGGGCTATTTTTTAACTGTTTAATTGTTCTTCCTTCCATCATTTTTTTCTCTCATTAATTTGGTTTTTATAGCTAATTAAATGGGTTTAGAAATACTTTGTTACTCATTTTCTTTGAAAGAGATGTTTGCATGTTTGTTTTTAGTGAATATGTGATAATGGTTTGTTTCTTGTTGCAGTTTATAGGTCTCTCTAATTCTTATATCTTATTCAAGTTATGAAAAAAAGTAAAAAAATACATCTGCATTTCTATTTAAATCTTTTCTACACATTGAATTAACTAGTTTAAATGAACAAAAATAAAAACAGAAATCCAAGAGTTAAACTTCTAAATAAACTTTTAAAAGTCAAAACAATTTTATAGCTACTAGCATGATGCTAACATGCTAGCAATGACTAACAAAGGTAACAGCAGCTGTTGACTTTAATAAAGAGTCTCAGGCTGTGTCTGAATGGACCATTTTCATGAAGTCACACAAATATTGCGTAAATTTCTGCTGAAATTGGTCTAATTACTTTTTATTATTTACGTAAAGTTGTGTTAAACAGCATCAGAGATTTTGCCATTTTGTCTGATGTCACCACAAACAGGGTTAATTCACTCCCTACTCTCTAGATACTAAACAACTACTGTATGTAGTGTAGTACTATCTAGTACTCTGGATTTTAACAGCTGTTTGGACTTCGTGTTTTTTAAAACAACAAATATGACATCATAGATTTCCCAAAGTAAAAACCAAATGAAAATTAACATTTAGAGACTTTTTAGGAATCCACTGTGTTCTGATGATGAAAACTTGGATGATTCATAATGAATACATTTAAATAAAGTTTTTTTTAAAATAAAAACATCACCTAAACATGAGACTTAAATTTGTAATTGTGGATTTGGACAATCCTACAAAATGGTAAAGGCCTAAATATTAAGCACTAAGGCCAAATCTAAATTCTTCCCTTTATCCCTCCAACTGTAGGTGCATTTGGAGCTGTAGTAGTGTGAGAGTTTGTTCTTTAAAGGGATTAGCTGTAGGAACTTTTGACTGTTGCGAGGGTGTCCTCGTGTTGCGCTGTTCCATGGAGTAGAAGAGTATTTCTTCATATGGGTGTGCTCTGGAGCATAGAAGTTTAAATTTAAATGTAAGTATTGACTTTTGTTTTAATCAATGTTGTTATGTATTTTTCGAGCGCTGGCAGCTACATGCTAACATACATGACTGGCCACTATTGATGACATCATTGAGCGGTTGCAATGTCATTTAAAATTTGGAGGCTAAATGTTGGTGAAGGGAGAAGCCTTACACTAGGTTCACACTGGATGCAGGAGCGGCGGAGTGCGCGCGGCATCCGCTTTTCCCGCAATTCACATCAAAAGCTCATTTTTCCACAGAGTCTGATTTAGAAAAATAAGACAATGATCTGGATTTATGTTGTAGGTACTATTAAGATAAATATAGATAAACTATTGTTTTGTTGGCATAAAAAAAGAAACATGAAGATAAAATGTATTTTTGTCTACATATAAAAGTTTTTTTTTTTCTTTTGACAGAGGCTCCCTTTCAAAATAAAAGACTACATTGGACCATCTCAACACTGGAAATTAGTACTGAGATGTCAGCACTGATTAAAAATATTTTACAGTTTGAGGTACATCTCAGTGCTAAATTAAGTGATTTTTTTGAACAATAGATTTCTAGTAAATTGCTAAAAATTATAACATTCACCTTAACAATCTGGTACGCCTTAAATGAGTTTGATTTAGTTTATCTTACTTTGCTACTTATTACTTACTTTACAGTTACTTTTTAAAATGAAAACGTTTTTTTTTTTTTTGTCCTTTAACCAAAGAGCCACATGTGGCTCTGGAGCCTGAGGTTGCAGGCCCCTACCATAGGTTAACAAGGGCGCCAAATGGAAGCTGATTCCAGTAAATGAATTAAAAGATTTTTAAAGAGTTTTAATCAGTGAAGCTGCTGAGAAAAGGTTTGAAGGGATGGTTTCCTGACGGTTTGATTTTGCTTCTCAGCATCTCGACTTTTAACTTGCTTCTGTTTTTGTGGGTTCAGCAGCTTTGATGTGTTTTCTACTTCCGCGTCCAATGTTAACCATGCAGGCATTAGGGGCAGGGAGGGGGAATTCGGATTCGGCCAAAGTAATTAATAGTGAGGGAATTCGGACAAAACGTCATACTTAAATTATTAAAAATTGCAGGGCTAAGATTTGTATACACTGAAAAATGTATTATTACTGATTTATCTGGCAGTAACATATGGTACAATACATATAGGCCCTGAAGTCCTTTTAATCTTTTACTCGCCCATCTTAATTTACACATAAAAATATTTTACACAAAGTCAAACATGACCTCAAAGACAACTCATTTGATGAACAGACTGCAGGCATTTAAATGGCTCTTTACCACAAGCTGTTCCAACTGTCTCCTTAATGCCTGATTCAGGGACAAAGCAAATGTAGAAGAAAAGTGTTTTATTTATCTGGCAGCAGTCAATTTACTGGATACCCTTTGCACCAAATCTATTCGTTTTTTTTTCTCTTCAACTTTCTGTTTTTGTTCTCCTGTTCATAATCCATTAGAGAGATAAGAGAAAGGCTCCTACAATAAAACAGAATGCTGCTGTCGGAGAATACCAAATCATTCAAATACACTCCACTCTCACGATTCTCTCATTCAAGCCTTATGTCCTGCTTAGAAAAGTAAAACACAATGGAAGTTTAGTGAAAAATGAAAGAAAGACCGATGAAGTGGGGAATAGAATAGCCAAAGAAGACAAGCGCTGAAAGTTGACAAATGTAACCAACATAATTGCCTCTTTTGTGAACCAGACTTTCACAATGTGCTGTAAATTACAAGTGTTCACACAGGGGTGTCTAACTCAACCACACAGGGGCCAAAATCCAAAACACACCTTAGGTCACAGGCCGAACAGGATAAACATTTACTGAACACTCTAAAACACACTTTTAAAGTTTTAAAAATGTAAACTTTTTAACATAATTATGAACGAGATATATACCATTACCTGTGATAATGCTAGTGTGAATGCTGTAAGCAGAATTTGTCCGCTGAAGATGCTGAATTTGATAGCTTAAAATGCTAAAGCTGATAGCTGAAATCACTAAGGTTAATACCAGAAAACGCTGAAGCTGACAGCCAGCTAAAATATTAGCCCAAGGCCAAATTAGCCTAAAAAATGGAAAAACAAAAAAATAAAAAAAATCAGGTTAGCCAAAACAGCCAACAGCTGAAATATTAGTTCAACTTCAGAATAGCCCCCCCCCCCCCAAAAAAAACTGAAAAAAGGACAAAATTAGCCAAAACAGCTAGCGTGTAAATATTACCTCAACTCCAAAATAACCTTAAAAATCTTAGTAAATGCTGAAATAGTCAGAAAAGCTAGCAGAATACCAATTTTAAAAACTTTAAAGCCGCAACTTTTTACCATAATTATTAATAATAAAAAGGCAGGAATATTATTCCAGAATAAATTAACTTAAACATTAAATAACTTTCAATATTTTACTCTCCATAAATATTTTTTGTCAAAATTATGCAAGTTAGAAATAAGAACAAGATAACATCGGGCCATTAATAACAATAAAATAAAATGATCTGGAGGGCCGGATAGAATTACCTGGAGGGCCGGATCCGGCCCCCGGGCCTCGACTTTGACACATGTGCGTTAACAGATACCATAGGAATCCAGTGCATCAAAGAGAAAAATAAAATATTATTTTGAAAAATTCAAACATGTAAGAATAGAAAGAGCCTGAGAGAAAAACCAATGTCACAATAAATTTTAATTGACAACAAAGAATAGAGTCAGAAATCCATCGCTAATGACACATAAAGCACAAAGAACAGCTGATTTTTAATTTTAACATTTTTCTATTGAGACAAAATACAACAGCTGAACAACCCCCGTCACCTGACATGTCCTAGAAAACAAAGTGATTCTGCAAAGTTTACGTTTCAACACCGATCTGTAATTTTGCAGCGAGCACAGATGGGAGTGCCTAACGAAACTGACGCCGTGTGGAGACCATTAGATCGGCTGGTGTTGATTGAGTGGCAGATGGAGACGAGTCATAATTCTGTCATTAGGAAGGAGGCATGCTTCTATATCTGGAAAGAAAGTCTGTTTCCACCCACTTTACGTTCACCTTCTCCATGCATTACCCTCTATTGACTCACTGCAACCACTTCTTCCCACTTTTGCCAGATTTATATAGCTTAAGGTGTGCATCAGCGTGCTGCCACACACGTGAAGTCAAAGTCGCACACATCATTTTATGTCAATGTCACAGACGCTGAGTCACGCCCGTGCAGTTTGAACGTCACGCATGTGTTTCTATTTCACACTCGCTAAGCAAACAGCTTGAAAACTTGCATTAAAAATGTACTCACATGTGAGTGTGTAACCAAAGTTGTTGCACACAAGAATGTCTAGAAACACCTTCACAAGTCTGTCCTCTACAGTTTAAAGCTATTTATTTGGACAGAAAGTAGGTTTTTCACCAATTACCAATGAATCAGAACAATAGGTAGTAGTAGGAGGGTAAGGAAATGAAGGAACAATCAGAAAGCTAAGAGGCTTCAACACATTGGACCAATCAGAAAGCTAATGTCAAACGGCCAATCTGAAGTCTGTCCGACTTATTGCCCATCAATGCAGCTTATAAAACAGTCTGATTGTCTTTATCTCAAACACTGTAAAGAAAGAACCCAGAAAATTGGATTATTTGATTTTTAGAGAATTTATTTGTATGATAAATATTTGGTCAGAAACAAATGTTTTAAGCTTTATAACAAAACGTGTTGTCAATGACAGAGGTCAAAGCTGTCTTGTAGGTTTAAGCAGCTTTGCAAACGGTCCATTCCCCCATGCAGATCTTCTCAAGAGCTCTGATGTTTTGGGGCTGTTGTTGGAAAACACAAACCACAGATTCTCTATTGGATAGATGTCCAGAGATGGAATAAGTCGGTCCAGAACCTTGAAATATTTCTTTTGTATGTACTCACTCCTTTGTTGTTAATATAATCTTTTTTCCACTTTGGTCTCAGCTCTCTTCAGGTCATTGACTCATTCACCCGTGTAGTTCTGGGTTATTTCTTTACCTTTCTTACCAATAACTGTTCCCCACCAGGTAGAGAGAGATGATCAGTGATCTTGTTTTCTTATCTTTTCTAAACATTACTTCAACAGAAAAAATATTTTCAGCAACCTGCAGCTTATTCTAGATTGGTTCGTTCCAGTCTTCTTCATGTCTTCAATCTTGTTCCTGGTGTCCTCTGACAGCTCTTTGGTCTTGGTCATGTCGTCTGACAGTTTAAGGGTGTGGACATGTGTCTTTATGCAGATAACCAGTTCAAACAAGGGACACTGATACAGGTAACGAGTGGATAAAGAAGAAGAAGTAACAGATCTGTGAGGTATATGGATCTACAGTATTCTTGCTTGTATGTAGGAGATAAATCCTTATTTTCAGCACCATCATGTGATTTCCTGGATTCATTTTTTTTTACATTCTGTCTCTCGCAGTTACAGTGTATCTATGATGAACATCCCAGACCTCTCTTTATTTTCATCTCTGAAAGAGACTTGTTTCTCCCACTTATTACATTATAGTCATGAGATGTTTTTAGGTATATTTATCTTCATTTATTATTGTTTTAATGATTTCAATCGTCTATTTTTTGGTTGTTTTTCCTTTGTCAGAGTGACAGAGAGAGAACACCTTTTAGATTTGGTTGTACCTGGGATAATGGCTATAGAGGCCTTCCCACCCACAGTAATAAATGACATTTCGAGGCAAAAGCCAAACACTGCAGCTAACTTACCACATCATCCATACAGCACCAACAACAGCAACCCTAAAGCACTTTTTTTTTTGGCCAGTGTTCTAAGACATCTCCTTCATGTTGCGAGTGATACAACCCCCATAGATTGAACAGAACATCACATAGCAAATGACACAAGCCTCACCATCAGATGGTCCTCTTCAGACAGGTTATGATGTTACGGGTGACAATTCTGCTGTAGAGGACATGCATGAACACACTGTTCAAATACTAAAAGTGAGCACATGAATAAACTGTCTTTTTTACTACAGAACCCACAGGGCATCAAGTAAACAGATTTCTAATTCCTCTGATTTAATTAGTCTGTTTAAAATGAGATTTGCTCTGTTTTAATACACTTTAAAGTTCTTTGTGTGTGTCTGCTGCTAGAAGTACCACAGTTTTAATATGAAGTGTGCAATCAGTATAAAAATGAAAGGGGTTGTTCAAATCAAAAACTTAGCAGAAGGGTCATTATAATCTGTTTTAAAGGATGCTACAGAATATACTGGTTGAAGAGCATACAAGAAATCAAACAAATGATGGTACAATCAAGGAAATGTAAAAATAAATTACATGTGTGCACTTTTATACATACTGTGTCAAAATACTTTAAAACATTTTGTTTTTTAAATCTCTAAAATGAACTCCACCTTTGTTTTGGTGCATAAAATTGGTGCAAAAAAAAGTTCAAGAAAAAAATAAATCTCATTTTTTCAGTACGTGTAAAATTCTCCTAATGGAAAAAAAAAAACAATTTAATTCTGTATAGTCTAACTTAAGGTTAAAAAACTATCATCAGGAAAATGTACTTTTTTGTTTGTGATTAATCTTTAAAAAATATATATTATTTAGATGAAAATACTTAAGATTCTTAGATAGAAAGTAATAGATAAATCCACAATCTCTAGCTTTTATAAGGTTGGTGCCCAAGATAAAACATTGCATTTATTGCCATCAAAAACTAATATTAGGACCAAAAGCATGTGCTTTATTTCCGCTTACCGAACATAAATATTTTTCATTCTCCTGACCTTATCTATAATGTATTGTCTTTGAACTGCCAGAGTTACACTAAAAGTGTTGGAGGACTTTGGTGTATTTGAATAATTTATCATGGATATCTATCGTGGCAGGACAGAGAGAGGAGGAGGATTTAAGGACCAAGAAAACCTTCACAAAATTGCCTCGATTACTTTCAACGCTTTCAATTATTTACATAAAGATCATGCTGTATTAAAGAAGTGTAGTAAAATGTGTGGCTCTAATACTGTGTGCAAAGTATGCTCACTGGCTCTATGATAGCACTTTCTTAGTAGAAAGTGACACCGTTTATGGTGTTTTAGAAACAAATTGTTAGAATATAATGATTTTAAGTTCTGTACTGCTGAGTAAATCAACCCTCAGATGATTAATTGTTGAATATACAAAAATAATCAATGTGTCAAAGTGATACATGTTGTATGTATGATGGGAAGCCACTGTTATAAAAATGTTACTACGCAAATCAAGAGTTTAAGCAAATGTTGGTCACCTTTATTTGTAGCTATTATCACATGATACATGAGGGAATCTAGAATTAGAGGGCTCCAGTGATTTGTCAATGACACAAAGATCTCCATACCATTGGTTAATGCATAAAGGGCTTTATTTGATCCGTTACTTCAAACTACAAAGAGATAGTTAAGTATTTATCACCAATAATTCCTCCTTTTGCAGTATACATACCACACTTGCCTGTTACAGCAATGATGGTAAATTTTCTGTTTTTGTGCAGGCCTAATTACCAGTTTACATTTTTAAACCATTTTGGTTCTAGTCAGGGAATGACTTTTGCTTTAAAAAATGCTGCAGTAAAAGGGATTGTCCAGTACAGAGGTCGACTGTTCTCTGCTGATCAAAACCTAGAAGGAATAGTCTTACTTTAGCATTTAGGAAATTTGGATTTGTATTCATGACCATCTTTTTTTTATTTTATTTTTTTTTAGCAAATATGAATTATGTCTATTTTTGGCATGAACAAAAGTAAAACTATATTTTTTACTGTTATAAATTAATGAAAAAGCGCGTTGCCTAATTACTAGCTGAACTTCA